>NC_088877.1:20389201-20411701 GCF_032884065.1 Artemia franciscana
CCTTTTTCGAAGTTTTTATGACAACAAATGGCCATCTCAAAATTTCTATCAGATAAATTTTGGGAAAATACGAGATTGGGGGGGGGATCCACCCTCCCATCACTCTGAATCTCAAACACGACACAAAATAAACTTCGGATCAGCAATACAATAAGCCTCCTCCAAATTTTACATGGTCATCCTTTCTTTGTGTAAACCTTATGCCCCTAGGGCATAACTTAAAACCCTCGCCCTGAAGGCTGTAGGGGGGAGCGTTTCATCCTCAAATACATATTTTCCAGACCTTTAAACTATTTTGGTCAAAATGACTGTCTAAAAATTTTGTTTGGATTTGTTTGGGGAAATTGCTGGCGTGGGAAGGGGTTTAGCTGCCCTCCAATCACTTTCAACTATCGAAAAGAGCAAAAGCACTTTCAATTTCTAATTGAATGAGCCCTTTTTGAAGTTTCTACAGCAATTTCTTCGATAGGAAGTGTCCTGGTCTAAAACCAAAAAAAAATTATTATAAAGAAGTAATATATTGTGCCCCCATCGCTCTTTACTTAGGCAGCGCTATTGCGCTGCCTATGATTGAAACTCCTCCTAAAAGTTCTCATAATGTTTCACCTTAATACCCTTTGCGTCATTATTTACAGTAATCGTAGAAGTAGTATTAAAAGTATACATATATTATTTTCTGGCTAGTTCACAATCCGCCCTAACTTGAAAAGTCTAATTTAATAATGTGTGCCACTCCTAGGACCATAGTCACCCTTTTGACGATCCACATGTTCATAGTTCATTTTTCTCTAATTTAACATCAGCTAAAATGTCCCTTGAAAGTTTCACTTTAATTGATTCAGCTTCATAATAAAGCTTAATACCATCAATCACTCCTGAAGCATTACTGATACGTCCTCTTAATAACCTGTTTAGGCATCATGCGTTTTGATTTAGATCAATACAAATTCAATATTGCTCAAAATATGCCCTTAGGCTCTAGCTTTAATAGCAGAAGTAGTAACACCGATAGTAATATTAGTAGCAAAAATAGTAGTAGCATTTGAATTAATAGTAGTAGCCTTAATTTTAGTAGCAGTAGTGATAATAGTAGCAGTAGCAGTACTAGTAGTAACAGTATCAGTAGAAGTAGTAGCATTAGGATGCAAACATGGTCTTTTGGTTAGATCAACATCTCCCACAGCAAGCCTTGTAAGTTTCAACTTCACACACAAAACTGTTCCTAAGATTTTGATGATATGCCCTTTTGACAACCTGCATACCCTTATTTTGTGTGTTGTGATACAGTTCACATTTCCCTCTAGAAATTCCCTGAAAATTTCACATTCATACCCTTAGGCAGAGTTGTAGTAGTAGTCAAAATACTAGTGTTAGCAGTACTAGTAGTAGTATTAATAGTAATAGCACTAGTACTAGTCTCGCCTTTTGGTCAGTTGAACATCGTTCCCATCAACTCCTGGAATTTTTAACTTAATACAATTTGAAATTACAACGATATTGCCAAAACGTCCTTTTCATAACCTTTATATTCAAATAATTCTGGAAATTTTCATCTTTAGCCTTTTCATGTTCTTAGACTTATATGTAGATGAAATTGAAGTATTAACTGGAGTAATAGTAATTAACAATTACTATTCCACCAAATAGTAATTAACATACACTAAGTGGTAAAACACCTACTTTATCTTGATTTCAAATAATTTTTCACAAAATATTAGTTTTTCATTAAAGGACTAGTTTCACAGGGGATTCGAGCTATCTTGAGGAGAAGAGCAGGGCTCAGGTTTTGATTGTTTGTTCATTAAGATAGTATGGTTCCTATCCCTCCGCTTCAAAAATGATTAAAGTTATAGATACAAACTAAAAGATTTTTCATTTGACAACAGCAGAAAGTGACGATTCAATGGCGCCTTATTTATTTGATTAAATAAAAAAACAAGTTTTTTAAACTGAAAGTAAGAAGCGACATTAAAACTTGAAACTAACAGAAATTACTCCGTATATGAAAGGGGCTATTTCTCCTCAACACCCCGCTCTTTACGCTGAAGTTTGACTCTTTCTCCTTACTCTATTTTTAAAACAATAAGAAACTTTAGCGTAAAGAGCGGGGCGTTGAGGAGGAAAAGCCCATTTCGTATACGGAGTAATTTCTGTTTGTTTTAAGTTTTAACGTTGCTCCTTACTATCATTTAAAAAACTTGTTTTTTTATTTAATTTCTGGACGTTTTTGAATTAATGCATGCTTTAATCTTGGCTCTCCACGCATGAATAAATAAAACGAAATTTGCATATTAATTAATTGCAATTAATCGGAAGATTTTGAGAAAAAAGGAGTGAGGGAGGAGGCCTAGTTGCCCTCCAAATTTTTGATTACTTAAAAAAGCAACTAGAACTTTTATTTTTCTTACAAACGTTTTCATTGGTAAAAAATATATGTAACTTACGAATTAATTTACGTAACGAACTTCTATATTCGTATGTTTTTATTGCGTATATGAGGGGGTTCAACCCTCGTCGATACCTCGCTCTTTACCCTAAAGCTTAAATTTTGTCCCAATTCCTTTAGAATTAGCTCTGAATCACAAAGGCCGTAGAATAAATAGTTGAAATTACTAATAATACCTTTGCGTAAAGAGTGAGGTATAACGAGGAGGTAAGCCCCTCATATGCGTAATAATTTTTGTTCCTTACTTTCAGTAGAAAAAACTTTTCATATTTATTTTTTTTATTGTTTTTTCAAATAATGCTAGAAAATCGTGCACCCCCTTCATTGAAATTCTCTTCCCCCATGACAAGTTTCTCCATGGAAATATCCTCCCACGTAACCCCCCTCAAATCTCCCCCCTAAACAAATAAATCCCCCTGAAAACGTCTGTACACTTCCCAGTAACCATTACTATATGTAAACACAGGTCAAAGTTTGTAACTTGCAGCCCCTCCCACAGGGCGAGGGGGAGTAAGTCGTCCCTAAAGATATGGTTATTAGGTTTTTCGACTATGGTGAATAAAATGGCTATCTCAGAATTTTGATCCGGTGACTTTTGGGAAAAATGAGCGTGGGAGGGGGCCTAGGTACCCTCCAATTTTTTTGGTCACTTAAAAAGGACGCTAGAACTTTTAATTTTCGTTAGAATGAGCCCTCTCGCGACATTCTAGGACCACTCAGTCGATACGATCACCCCTGGGAAAAAAACAACAAAAAAACAAATAAACACGCATCCGTGATCTGTCTTCTGGCAAAAAATGGGGAATTCCACATTTTTGTAGATAGGAACTTGGAACTTCTACAATAATGTTCTCTGATACGCTGAATCTGATGGTGTGATTTTCGTTAAGATTGTATGACTTTTAGGGGGTGTTTCTCCCTATTTTCTAAAATGAGGCAAATTTTCTCAGGCTCGTAACTTTTGATGGGTATAACTGATCTTGATGAAACTTATATATTTAAAATCAGCATTAAAATTCGATTCTTTTGATGTAACTATTGGTATAAAAATTTAATTTTTTAGAGTTTCGGTTACTATTGAGCCGGGTCGCTCCTTACTACAGTTCGTTACCACGAACTGTTTGATATTACTTCAAATGAGCGAATTCAAACTTAAAAATTTGTTAATCTTAATGATAAGAGCCTTACTTTCCACAAATATATTGCAATCCACAGGTTTCTGATCTAATGAGCATATTCAAGAGTTCTTGCGACCACGAGTGGAGGTGTGGATGAGGAAGGAGAAGTCCTACTCCTATGCAAAATGATTCCTGTTTATTTTGAAGTTTAATGTTAATCTTTACATCCATAATAACAGTGTAGACCAGAAATATTTCCAGAAATCATAAGGAGTAGATATCAATTTTACATTTTCATGTGTTTTTTAAAGTTTCATTCTTCCCCCCAAAAAATATCCCCCAAACACCAATCCTGGCTAAGCCCGTGGGATCACACATCTATTTCTACCTCATACTACCCTCATCTGCCCCCTAGAACTAATTCTGTATTTATATGATGGCTCAATGAGAGCTATGATGTTTGGCATTAAAATGCACCCTTTGAGGTATCTCCCTCCCCCTAATTGGAAAATAATCAGAGAACCCCATCGTAGAAGTTTAAGTGTCTCTCTGAATTTTGTACTTTGTCCATTACTTACAGATAGTATCTGTTATTGGGAAACATAAGGACATTTTTTGCGGGGGAGATTTCTGCAGGAGGGATTTTATGGGGGGAATTTTCAGCTGAGAGTATTTTCCATGGGGCCGGGGGGGGGCAAACGCCAAGAACCCCTTGTTTTTTAAGGTATATATTAAACCATTAAAGGGCTGACGGTGGTGGTAAAGCCTGTTGATAAAAATTAAGAATGATATAAGTATTTTAGTTTTTTTTTCTGTGTTAAAACTGGCTCTGAGTTTTACTTTAATTGATAATTATTTTTCCCAATTTTTCTCCAGTTTGGTCTATAAGCGTCCTTTGAAAAAAAACTTAAAAAAATCAAGTATGACACCCATAGTCCCAACAGTATTCTATTGACTAAACTTAAAAATTAAAAATTTCAACCATTAAAGGTATTTTGAGATCATTCCGAAAATGTCCTATATTTCAGGTTGGTGGCTTTAATTTGAATATATATTTGGTAAATTGAACTATGGGATAATTGGGCAAATTTATTTCAATGACGGCCTAACTAACATGTGTTTTTTTGTTTTTTTTCAGATGTCATATTTGGTCCCATTTGTGACTACGTAATTTCCCCAGTCGCCAAATACGCAGCGGCATGGAGCTTACCTTTAATAACACCGGCAGCTCTTGGTGATGCATTTGGGATGCGCTCTCAGTACTATTCAAGCTTGATCAGGATCATGGGATCATTTGTCCAATCAGCCGAGGCTGTTCATCATATGGTGACTGATTTTAAGTGGCGTCGATTTGGTGTCCTATACTATGAATATGATTACAAGTCAGGCCAAGGACATTCCGGATGTTATTTTCTCTTAGATGCAATATACAAAAATCTTAACCCTTTTCCAACTGATGTAAATGTTTTTCATAGAAGGCTTATGATGAAAGATAATGTTGAAACTCTGTTGGGTCATTTAAATTATCTAAAAGCACATTCTAGAAGTAAGTTCATTCAGTGTTTTATTTAACCCGTAATCTGGTGAAATTATCTGTTAAATTTTGCGAAACCACTAAAAATAAACGAAGTATTGAAAACTTTGTAGAAAGCTGGCCAACACATGATATTTGAAGAGACTTTTTGCTTTCTAAGAGTCTGTTTCGGTTTTCGCTCCAATGGTAAATGATAGACCCTAGAATGCTTTGAACCAGGGAAAAAATACTGACAAGATAAATATAGACTTTCAAACGTCAGTCAATACAGCAACGCCAATATCGTGCATGTGTATACATGCATTTAGCTAAGCACAAAATCAACAAGGGAATATGTTAGTTATAACTATTGAAATAGATACATTTTGTTTTGGTATCGTACCGTCAATATGTAGTTAACTGCAGAGTGCACGAGCACTAGTTGTGGTGCTTAAAAAAATGCAGTTTTAATGAATAAACCGTGCGTAGTTTGCAAGAAATGTTGACTGTGGAAATGAATGGAAAGCGATTCTTGCATATGCTTTTATGCGGTTTGTTCTTTTTGCTCTCTCAAAATGTTATGTCAACTGCAAATCACCACTATTGTGCCCAGAAGCAGCGCATGCGGTGCTTAAAAAAAAGGCAACTTTCATGACTAAATCATGCATAATAGGTAATAAGTAATGGCCGTGGAAATATACTGAAAGTTTTCTTTCCGTTTCTCACTTTCAATCCCTTCTTATGTTAGCTCTTAAGGGCTCGAACAGCACAATGTTTTCTTTTCTGAGCTTTAAGAGTATATATGTGGCAACAGCAGGGCCATATCTAGGATTGTTTTTAGACAAGGGGGGGGGGGGGGTAAAAACCAGTATTTTCAAGACCAATTGACGAGTTGGATTTTTTTTTATGGAAGAAATTTTCTTTTTACCTGCAATTTATGACCAATTTACAAGTCATAGAATCTTTTAAAGGGGAGGGGGCAAACCCGCTAAACTTGGTGGCTATTAGCTAGCTTGGAGAATAGTTGTACCAGGAGACATAGCCCGTCAGGTATAGATTCAGAGTTTTAACAATAGCTGGGACAGTGTTTTGAAACTCCAAGCTCTGCTCCTTCCTTATATCATTTAGAAAACTGTATTGAAGTCAGGTCTATTACCCGTTTTAACCATAGTTGAGCCTGGTTTTAGCTTACTCTAAGCTGTGAAAAAACCATTTCCCATGATTTGAGTAGGGTTTTGAGCCATTGTAGGACTTTTTTTCTAAGTAAAATCTGGGTTTTCCCAATTTTCTTAAAATCATCTAAATCTGGTATGAGGCAAATTTATGAAATTTAAGAAACTTTCTTTGGGTCTTTTGTATGCTGAAATATTTTTTTGTAAGTTTCATTTTTACAATGCAAGTTCACGAAAGATCAATGCTCTTTTGAGGGGAAAGGATCAAGGTTGGTCCTTTAAGTGATCTTCCTCGGGCAGAGTCTAGGCTCTAGAGAAACTACTTAAAATATTCTTTCTGGAAAAACTCTTTTTTCGATTTAGTTTTGTTTAATTTTTAACGGGCAATTTCAATTTCAAAATTTCGACCAAGATGAGGCTTGTGATGATGAGGCTAGTTCGTCACAAGGTGATGAGGAGAGATGTGACTGGTTCCAATACATCTTGAAAATAACGTTTATTACAAAAATTAAAAACAGGCAAGGAATGCAGAAGCAAGCGGTCAAAGCATTTTCATACCTAAGTATAACTAACTGTGTGTCTTCTTCCCCACTTTAATATGGGACATGGGGAAGTTATGTACCCTATGGATCTGATAAGCTGATATGAGCCTGTGTGCAACAATTTGGCAAGATCTTCAGCTGATTAGTGAAACTCACAAAGGTTATTTATTTGAAGCCTGATTTGGTGATTGGGTTCCAGTGCTTTGATGAGTTTGGTGCTTCTGGACGTGCTAGGACGATGAAAATTGGTAGGGACGTGCTAGGAGTATGAAAATGGGTAGATGTGTCAGGAACCTGAACAAATTGACTTGATAATAGTTGTTTCCGCGATTCGACCATCTGGGGGCATGGAGGCAGGGGAAATCGTGAAAATTGAGGTACGTTTAACTTACAAATGGGGGATCGGATCTTAATAAAACTTGATATATAGAAAGGTATCGTATCTCAGATGATCCATTTTCAGCTCGGTTTGGATCCGAGGACATTGGGGGGGGGGGAGGGGGAACCTGAAATCTTGGAAAAGACTTAGAGTGGAGAGATCAGGATGAAACTTGATGGGAAAAATAAGCACAAGTTCTAGATACGTGATTGACATAAGCGAACCAGACCCGATGTCTTTGGGGAGTTGTGGGGGGGATTTCCAGTGCTTTGGGGATTCCAGTGCTTGGACGAACAGCAAAGTCGACAACTATAGTACCGAGTCTAACTTTAGGTTGTGACCTCGTCACAAGTGCCGTATGAGCTCTTGGCTCTTGAATTTTGATTCATTGCTTCTTCTCTTAGTCTATTGTAATCTTAATATTTGGTTCCGATCGGGGCTCATATTATACTATTTCTATTACTGGCTTGCATTCCCTCACAAACTAAAAGGCTTTTTTAAGTTATCTTTCACGAATTACAAATTTTGGGAAGATTTCCCTTAGTATTGCAAAATCTCTCATGGGCTCGTCCTAATGAAAGTCTCCATTGTTTCAATATTGTATTTTATATTTCTTTTTCTAATTATTTAATTCTATAGCTGGAAATTCTGGCTCTTTCTATGCTTTGTGTTACTTCATACATTGGAAGGTAATACTGATCAAAGCTTCTTTTCTTTTCACGACACTCATCTTCTGATTGCTCCAAGCTGAAAAAATGAAAAGCTCCGCTCACTAGTTTGGATATCCCCATGTCTATGATGCTACCACCAGTAGATCTAGCTGAAACCCTGTACAACTAGTAACATTCCTCTGTATTCAGGGAATTTTGCCTGATAAAGGGTATATTTCGAACTTTTTTTCAAAGTGACACATTTTGGTCCCAAGTTTGTATCCTCTAGTGTGTATCAATCCGCTGGCTGTATTTGCAGAGCTGTGTTTGCCTCACGCTTGGCAAGGAAAACTGATTTCATTTCTGCCCTAGAGAAGGTAGGAAAGAATAGTAGACCGTTATTTACCTTGCAGGGAAACCCGTTTCAATAGCCTAAAAGTATTTTTCACTACTGCTCGATGGAGCAATCTTATTGGAACGAATTTGAATGATCTAATTTGGATTGAAGCCAAATTACTTACCATTAAATTTGTTTTTTTGTCTGAATCCCTGAATGAAGTTTTCCAAAGAGATGGCTAAACTCGTTAGAAGTCTCAATTTCTCTCCCTTTGCAAAATTACGATGACAGACATGTCTCTCAATTTGAACGCTAAACAGACATGGGTTAACATTTTAAAAATTATCATAAATTACCGTTTGTGATAATAAATATTACGTTATGGTTGGCTCTCATTAGTTATAAGGGAATTTTGTTAAAAGTTTGAATCTAATAAATAAAATCATATGTATGTCTGTGTTTGTGTCCTGTATGCAAATTTTCCAGGGAGGAAGTGTTGGGGGAAGAGTTTTCCATGGAAATTTCTGCTAAATTTTCATAGAAGAAGAATTTTCCTTAGCGATTTTCCCTGGGGAAAATCTTCCATGGAGGAGTAGTTTCCCGAGGGAAAGTTTTCAGGGAGGATAAATGTCTGCGGGGGTATTTTCCGGGGAAAACTTTCAAATGATTTTAAACTTGAAAGTACGATCGTCATTAATACTTTGGTGGGAGTTTTCCATGTAGAATTTTCTGTGGGGGAGGGGTATTATCCTTGAAGTTCCTTTCTTTTGAATTTGTAGGAACGCGCGAAGGGTAAACTAGGTTGAACTAGAACATATACTGAAAGTCTGCTTTACATACTAATTCCAAATATGTAAAAAAAAAGTAAGCGGTATTGTTACCAAACATAAGCTATTACCATCACTAAGAAATTTCTGCATGTTTGATAACCATGGAAGAGATACCTGAGCCTTTGTAAAAGCAACATACAAAACTTTTTAAAATATTTCGTCAGTAACTTCTTTTAATCTGGGCTCCTATTGGTATGGGCTGTTAGTTTTCAGCCGCATAAGTTTAATGCTCATCGTTTATTTAAGCTTTTACAACTTTTTGGAAATCTTGCTGGGTAGGATAAAGTTCCATAGCCAAGCCGTTGATTGAAAGAAAAATGAATTTTTAAATACAACCCCTTTGGTCGCCACCTGAGAAGCCCGCAGAGCACTGAGTCAAGAATTAACTCGTTTTGCATCGAAATATGAATGGAATATTTGCACAAAATTGAGAAGCAGCTGATTTTTGGCATCTAATCAGGAGTTAGATCATTTTTGCAGGAGTCTAGACTCGAGTTGTTTTTGGTTCGGATCAGCCCACAGTTTGGACTTAGCACTTTTTTGTAATGAATTTGAGAATTGTTGCATGAACCTGGTTTAAAAAAAAGTATGACACAAACCTTTCTGAAAAATTGATGGTGGTTGAAAGGGGCCCGGAGAGGGGAGTTTCACGAGCCAGTTTATCCCCCCGATCATTTATTTTTAAATTGCTTGTGAGATACCGGGTCTGACGTTGTAAAACATACCGACCACTTTTTCTACTAGATTTGTTTGTAAAGAACGGGTCAGTTGCATGATTCCTTTACCCTTAGAGCTCCATGGGCTGGGTTTCTTTGAAGGCAAAATTCACGGATTTTTCAATCAGTTTGAGTGACATCCGATACCAAAGGGGATTATGGGGATGCCCAGAAACAAAAAGGCAAGGTGCGAGGCTGGTTGCCCTCTAATGACTTTTCGATTGAACGATCCCCATTCCAAGTTCTTAAGATTCTTCTCTCCTCCTTTCCATGAGACTGGGTGGGAACGACATTGTACATGCTAGTTAAGTGCCATACTTATTCAATGTTACTGCGTATTACGACTGTAATCTTAAATTACAGTTAGTGTATCTTAGCACAATGGATATCAGTAATTTATTATCCGTAACGAGTAGGAAAAAACTGTGCCTTCGACAGATTTATTATAATAAATGCAGGTTTTAATTGAAAAATACATGGGTTTGTGGCTAATGTGGTAAGTTTAATGCAATGTAAGAAGTAATACAATGTAAGCATTTCGCGAAAGATAATATATTGCAATTTCCTGCCCTAATAATTTAAAAAATTGGTGCATGATAAAAAAGCAAATTTTTGTTTTCCCTTGCAAACACTAGAGGACAAATTGACTTCATTTTCTAGCAACAACTGATTTTGTAGGTTCATTCACTAAAGGGCCACTATAGCAATTTAGAGCTCCTGGAGACACCTTATTGATATAATTAAATAAAAAAAACAAGTTTTTTTAACGGAAAGTAAGGAGCGGCATTAAAACTTAAAACGAACAGAAATTACTTCGTATTTTAGAAAGGTTGCTTCCTCATCAACGCCCCGCTCTTTACGTTGAAGGTTGACTTTTTCTCTTAACTCTAATTTTTAAAACAGTAAAAAACTTTAACGTAAAGAGCGAGGCGTTGATGGAAAGCAACCATTTTCACATACGAAGTAATTTCTGTTCGTTTTAAGTTTTAATGTCGCTCCTTACTTTCAGTTAGAAAAACTTGTTTTTTATTTATTTAATATATGAACGTTTTTGAATCAATGCATGTTTTGATTTTAGCTCTCCGCAGATGAATAATTAAAACGAAATTTGCATATTTATTTTTTTGGGCTAAATGGCCTTCTCATAGTTTTGATCGAATGATTTTGAGAAAAAAAGGAGTGGGGGAGGAAGCCTAGTTGACCTCCGGTTTTTTGGTTACTTAGAAAGGCAACTAGAACTTTAAATTTTTTACGAATGTTTTTATTAGTAAAAGATATACGTAACTTATAAATTAGCTTACGTAAAGAACTTCTGTATTCTCATGTTTTTAATACGTGTATGAGGGGGCTCGCCCCCTCGTCAGTATCTTGCTCTTTACGCTAAAGCTTAAATTTTGTTTCAATTTCTTAAGAATGACCCATGAATCACAAAAGCCGTAGAATAAATAGTTCAAATTACCAAAAATAATTTAGCATAAAGAGTGAGGTACCAGGAGAAGGCGAGCCCATCATATGCGTAATAATTTCTGTTCGTTTTAAGTTTTAATTCTGCTCCTTACTTTCAGTTGAAAAAACTTTTTCATAATTATTTTTTATTGTTTTTTGTAAGAATGCTAGAAAATCCTGCGCTCCCTTCATGAAAATTTTCTTCCTCTATGATAAATTCCTCCAAGGAAAGTTCCTCCGACATATCCCCCTCTTTTACCCCCCCCCCCCCCCCCCATCCGAAAAACCCCCTTGAAAACGTCTGTACACTTCCAAATAACCATTACTATATATATAAGTACTGGTCAAAGTTTGTAACTTATAGCCCCTCCCAAAGGGACTGTGGGGGATTAAGTCGTCCATAAAGACTTAGTTATGAGGTTCTTCGACTACGCTAAATAAAATGGCTATCTCAGAATTTTTATCCGGTGACTTTGCGAAAATAATTAGCGTGGGAGGGGGCCTAGGTGCCCTCCAACTTTTTTGGTCACTTAAAAAGGCACTAGAACTTTTCATTTCCTTTAGAATGAGCCCTCTTACAAGATTCTAGGACTACTGGGTTGATACAATTACCTCTGGAAAAAAAGAAAAGAAAAGAAAAAAAAACAGACAAACAAATAAACACGCATCCGTGATCTGCCTTCTGGCAAAAAAATGAGAAATTCCACATTTTTGTAGATAGGAGCTTGAAACTTCTACAATGGGGTTTTCTGATACGCTGAATCTGATGGTGTGATTTTCGTTAAGATTCTATGACTTTTGAGGGCTGTTTCCCCTATTTTCTAAAATGAGGCAAATTTTCTCAGGCTCGTAACTTTTGATGGGTAAGACTAAACTTGATGAAACTTATATATTTAAAATCAGCGTTAAAATGCGATGCTTTTGATGCAGCTATTGGTATAAAAATTTGATTTTTTAGAGTTTGGGTTACTATTGAACCGGGCCGCTCCTTATTACAGATCGTTACCACGAACTTTTTGATATATGCTTATTGAATAAAATCTATTATATTTGAATTTTGCTATTTTGGTCTTTAATAGGCAATTGCAATTATTGAGCTGCATTCAAAAGTACTTACTCAGCCCTATAGAAATTAATTATTTGCTATTGTGCTTCGGAGCTCAATAAGCTGTAATTCCCCTTATACAGATAGAAAATTCTTAAAATATTTATCTATTATTATAAGATAACAATACTCTTGAGAATTTTCTTGGTTCATTTGGCTTGCAAGATTCTTTCGAATTCCTTTTGGTAAAACAAAAAGATCACTCTGGTGCTTAGATCCGTGTTCAACAGAGCGCAATAATCATTCTAAACTCATAAATTATTGCTATTAATTTGAGTAATCTGCCATCAGCTTTGTTGCACAATAGGGGGTTTAGGCTACAGAGGCAGCCTCTCGTTTTGCATTTAACGTAACCCTGCGTTTTTATTTATTTTCTAATTAATATTTTGTTTAGCGAACAAGCTTTAATGTATATAAATCTAAGAATAGGTTCTGAGAATAGTATAAATCTGAGAATAGGTTTAATGTATACAAATCCGGAGATTTGTAATATTGGCAATTATAGTTGCGGAGCAACGCTGAAGTTGCTCCGCAATTCACTTTACAATCTTGCCAAGGGTGTTGCTCTTTTGAAGGTGGAAAGCAGCCTTTTGTTTTATAAAATCACCAAATAAAAGGTTACTGTTGTGTTACAATCTGTTCTATGCTTCAAGGCTGTTATAATCTGTCACCTATTTATTTATTGTTGAGAAACACAGAAGAAAATTAATCGTGCATGAAATTGAGTTTGTAGTACAGAACAAAATAAGTTTCGTCTTATTTTTAGAAATAGAAATATCTTACGACCTCCCAAGCATGAAATTGTGTATTTTATAAATAAGTTTCCTTTACAAGATTTTTTATTTATATATTAGTAATTTCTAAATTTTCAGTGATCATTCTTTACCAATTTGAAGACATTTTTCAGATTTTAAAAGACATTGTGTCCTCTTATTTTCTACATTAAAGATTTTTTCGTTATCCAAAGGCTGCTTAATCAAACTGTTTTATGGTAATAAACGAAAGTACAACATAGTTCAAACTTTTAATTAGGCAATGATCTTAGGATAAGGCAAAAAACTTTTTCACACAAATACTAATAAGGCCTGCATATTTTGGCTAAGAAGATGAGAAATATATGTAAACACAAAAAAACAAATATTTAGGTAAAGAATGGTTAGTAAAGAGCGATCCTTGTCAGTATCAAATAAAACAAATTTTTTTAACTGAAAGTATGGAGCTATTTAATACGGGCAGAAATTGTTCTGCATATGAGGGAGGTCATCTCTTCTTCAATCCCCCCCTCTTAACTCAAAAGATTTTTAGGACTTAAAAAAATCCTCATTATTCTAATTAAGCGGCCCTATTATTTCAGGAGTCGTTCTAAAGGAATTAGGACCAAACGTCAAACTTTAGCGTAAAGGATGAGACAATGAGGAGGGGTCAATTGCCCTCATATACGGAATGATTTCTGTTATTTCTAGTTGTTGGACTTCTAAACTATGCTGAGCAAAATAACTATCTCAAAATTTTCATTGGATGATTATGAGGAAAAAGGGGTGTAGAAGGGAAGTAAGTTACCCTCCAATCTCTTTGATGAAATAAAAAAGGCAGCAAACTTTTAACGTCCGTTAGAATGAGCCCTCTCTGATATTTTAGGACCATTGGTTCGATACTGTCCCTTCTGGAAAATAAAAAAATCCGGCAAAAAATAAAAAAAAACTCCACATTTTTGCATATGGGAGCTTGAAACCTTTACAGAAGGGCTTTCTGATATACTAGATCTGATGGTGGCATTGTCATTTAGTATCATTACCAAATCGGGGTTGTTAGTCCCTTTTTCGAATACCAGGCGAATTTTCTCACTTAGTGCAACACTAAACTTAATGAGTCTCATTTGTTTGGAATCAGCATAAAAAACCAATTCTTTTGACGTATCTTTTGAAATCAAAATTCCGTTTTCTACAGTTTCGGTTACTATTGAGCCGAGTTACTGCTTATTTACAGTCCGTTACCATGAACTGTTTGATTAACATAAACCCGAAATAACAGAGGTTGATCATGATGTACACATCCGAAGAATATAGAGTTTTTGCTGATTCGGAATATGTATAATATAATATGCAGACGTTACTAATCAAATGTCTATGGGTTGGGAGATCTTTACCGACAATCTTACCGTAAGTTTAAAATATTTGAAAAACCATAGAGTGAGTTGCCAAATTTTGTGATTTCTTTTCAGGTAGATTAAAAAATTGGTTATTTTTTATTTCAAATATATAAATTTCAGCAAGTTTAGTCGTTCCCATCAAAGGTTACGAGCCTAAGAAAATTTTCCTGATTTTCGAAAAAAGGGGGAAATACCCCTAAAATTCAAGTGATCTTAGTGAAAATCACGCCATTAGATTCAATGAAGGTTATCAGAGAGCCCTAGTGCATAGGTTTCAAGCTCCTATCTACGAAAATGTGGAATTTTGTATTTTTTGCCAGAAGGAAGATCGTGGATCCATGTTTTTTATCTAAGTTTTCTACAGGGGTGATCGCATCAGCATATTAGTCCTAGAATATCAGAAGAGGGCTCATTCGAACGGAAATAAAAAGTTCTAGTGCCCTTTAAAGTGACTAAAAATTGGAGGGCAACTAGGCCACTCCCCCTTTTTTTCAAAACCGTCTGATCAAAATTTTAGACAACCATTTTGTTCATCATAGTTGAAAGGCCCAATAATTATGCCTTTTGGTATAACATGACCCCCCCTCCATTCAGCCTCAGGGGAATGGTCTTAGAGATGTAAAATTTGCCCATTGTCTACGCATGAGTATTTGTTATTGGGATGCATGTATAGATTTGTCGGTGGGGGGAGAGGGCAAATTTTCTGCTGGGGGGTTTTCCACGAGAAAATTTTCCATGGGGGGGAAGTTTCCAAGGAGTGAACTTTTCAGGGGAAATTATACACTGCGGGAGTTTGCCAGAATTCTTATACAAAATTGTTTTTATGTGTCTTGCTTTCTCATTTCGTCTCAATTTTACACGCAGAGTGGTTAGGAGTAATTGTCCGGGGTAAATTTTCTTCGGGGTTGTATTGGCTAGAGGGTATATCCATGGTGAGGGGGTTTCTCCATGGAGGTCGGGTAAGATTTCCTGGCATTTAAAAAAAGATCAGAAAAAAATAAGATTTTTCTACTGAAAGCAAGGAGTGACATTAAAACACTAAAGTTTTTCTACTTAGAGTAAAAAAACCTGTTTTTTATATATAGAATTAAGCTCGATCGATATAAGTTAATCTTTATTGTTGGGGAGAGGGTCCATAGTCTTTCTTCATTTCGAAACGTTTAATAATACAACATAAGTGTTGAGGGGATAGAATTTCCCTATTCATATGAATCAGGCAGTTTCTAACGTAAAACAGTAGCCACTGACTGAACATTGCAAAATTTACTGTTTCAAATTGGTTTTGATATGAAGTTGAACTTCATCGTAAATAGCAGGATTTTGAGAATAGCGGTAGGGCCACCTAATATTCAGGACAACCCATAATATTTCTAAGCTATAGGTGTCCTATCCCGTTCTTTTTTAGTTACTTCTTTTTTATTCTGTTCTTACTCTCTTATTTTTTTTATTTTTTTTCCCGTTCTTACTTTTTTTTATTTTAGCAATTTTTAATTTTATAATTTTGTTTTACAATTGTCAAGCGGTCACTCTCTCACTGGCGTCAATTGGGAGAGTGGTCATGTGTACTCGTAAGTTTATTTGTCTTCTTCTTTTTCTGATATACTGATTGAAAATATCTCAGAATAATGGACAAATTATACAGCTATTTTCGAAAAATTTATCAACCCCCTAAGTTTTTGTAGATTGGCCCAACTTCCAATTTCTTCTCCGTCTGTTTTTGTTCGTAATTTTTTGGACGTTGCTGAAACTAAAGAATATAGTCGTCTTACTTATTATTTTATTTTAGATATGCTAATGTAATTCATTGCATTTTTGATTTGACACGGTTAAAAATCGCGTAAATAACACACGGAAGCCAGTCATATTGAAGTGCATCATATACCGCAAGGTTTTTATTTTTTATTTTTAGAACTATAAGTACATTAGGGCATTCAAAGCCGGATTTAATGTTTATTACAGGTAATTTACTTATCGAAGCTACTGTTTAACTTGATATAATTTTAGCAACTTTGTAATTTTACAGTTATTTTGCTTTGCGGTTCTCAAGATATCGTGCGAAGGATTATGCTTGCTGCCGATTCGCTTGGAATGACATCTAGTGGAGAATATGTCTTCATAAACATAGATTTCTTCAGGTCAGTGACTTCTCATAGTTTTTTTCTTTTTTTAGTACTCTCAATTTTTCGTATCGGCAGAGTTCAATCACTGCAAAATTAGCAAGGAAAAATTTGTAATATTACCTAATCAATTACCTTACCAATTATTACCTTACCAACTATTACCCTATTGATTGGCAAAAGAGGTGATTAAGGCTTCACTCTGAGATAAATCTGATGAAAAATTTCATCTCTATCACACCCAAAAAAATGGCAGTGAGTAAGGCTAAATGAATGTAAAGCGAAACATTCATAAAATATATATATTTACTAAGTGTAATTATCAAACAGGGCGCGGTAATAAATTGTAAGTGGGGAGCAACTTGGCCCGATTGTCACTGTAACTCCAAAAATGGGATTTTGACAACAATAGATGCATCGAAAGATATGGCCTTTTATGCTAATTCCGAATATTTAAAATTTCATTAAGTTCAATTTTACCCATCAAAAGCTATGTGTTGGACAAAATTCGTCTGGTTTTTCAAGTGGAGTATACAATCCCCCCCCCAAAAAAAAGTAAGGGGCAATTGGTTCATCTGATTCAGAATATCAAAGAATCTTAATGACAGAAGTGTCAAACCCCTACTTGCAAAAATGTACAAGTTTGAATTTTTTCCACAAAAAAGATCACGCATGCGTGTTATTTGATTTTTCCCTAGAAGTGATGGTGTTGAACCAATGGCCTTGGAAGACTGGAAAAAGGCATTTTCAAACAGAAACAAGAAGTTTTAGAGCTCTTTTATGTGATAACAAATATTAGAGGGAAACTAACTTACATTCCATGCCCCTTTTTCCAAGTTAAGAGAGACATATTGTTTAGCATAGTTAAAAAGCCCAAAAACTATACACTGTGGGGATGATACGATCCTCCAAAGCCCCTGGGGAATCGACAAATGAAGTTATTATAGAAGGGGGGTATAATATGCAGCGGGAATTTTCCATGGAAGAATTATTTGTGTGGGAAGGTGTCCGAAGGGCTGGTTAAATCCTAAGTATTATTTGAAAAACAGTTACAACTTAGAAAAACAGTTAGAACTTAGATAGATTTTTTTAAAATAACGTAAAAAGTAACTTTAAACTTTAGACATCAATAATTATTCCGTATATGAGGGGTCACTCCCTTTTCAATCCCCCAACATTTATGCAAAAGTTGGACCTTTTGCTTCAATTCTTCAAGAACGACTCCTGAAACTCTAGGACAGATTAATTGGAACACGAGTTTATCTTAAATCAATAAGCAGCTTCAGTGTCAAAAATGAGGGATGGGGACAACCCCGCTTATTTGTGGAATTATTATTCTTGTTTTAAAGGTTCAATATTACTCCTTACTTTCCGTTAAAAAAAAACTATTTAATAATATAAACACAACAATATACTTGCTATAGAATCAGAAATACAAAGTTGGAAATGCAACTTTTTCTGTTTTACAATTTCAATGCTCCTTCAGGAATGAAATATGGATATAAATGCTTGACCTGACAGGTTATTCCATTGACAGGACAGGGATACTATTCTTTTTATTTAGAGTACCTTATTAATGTTAATCCCCCCCCCCAAAAAACGTAGGATCACTAACAATGTTATCCGTTAAGACTAGCCACAATACCGATTGTTGCGGGGTTTTGGCTATTAGAAAAACTTCAATTCTCCTCTTTCACTGGCACTGAGTCGCTTAAGCGTTAATTGTAAACTAATTGACTTAAATATTTTAATAATTAGGTCAATATTATAAACTTTAACAATAATGCAGGTAAAGCTATGATTATGGCAACTTTGTCTGGGAACAATTAATGATAGTTTCTGAAGCTTAAAACTCACTACTTTCATTTCAAAACTGTTTCAACAAGGAGTAATGACCTAAGTATGAATTTTATTGCGACTGATTAAACGAAATGAAGTATCATTGTTCGATTGAACATGCATTGTGGAATACATTTCACGAATTTTGAAAAAAATTATATTTGTGTCTGTGTTTTATGTGTCATAAAAGAAAAAATCAGCAAAACTGCTGCCTCCCTTCATTTTTATTAATTGGTTCCACTGTAAATTCTTATAATTTCTAACATGGGGACCAATCTATTTAGGCAACAGCCAACCTGTCTCGCCCATGGCCATTACATTGCTCTATCATCAAACAGTTTGTGGTACCGAACTGTATTAAGGAACGACCCAGCTCAATAGTAGCCGAGACCGAGAGCTCAATAGTAGCCGAGACTCAATAGTAGCCGAGGGAAGTGTACATATGTTCTCGGGGGGACTTTTTCGCGTTGGAGGGGGGTGGATCGGGGAGTGTGGGTTAAGTGAGAGGATCTTTCTATGGAGGAATTTATCATGAGGGAAGAGAATTTCCATGAAGTGGGCTACGGATTTTATACTACTACTACTACTACTAATAACTCACTGCAGCACCAAGCCGCCTGAGGCCAACACAGCTACGCACGCTCCTCCTCCAACCTAATCTATTTAAAGCCTCCCTCTTTACACCCTCCCAGGAAGTTCCCATTTCCTTTAAATCCTTATTTATGACATCCTCCCAACCCAGACAAGGACGACCTGCTTTCCGTGTAGCCCCAGACGGTTGGCCAAAAAGGACAATCTTCGGTAATCTGTCATCCTTCATCCGTAGAACGTGGCCTAGCCATCTCAACCTTTCTTTCATTATAGCCCCAGAAAGCGGGATTGAACCACACTTTTCGTACAACCTACTGTTTGAAATACGGTCAGTCAGCCGGGTACCCAGAATAATCCGTAGGCAATTTCTCTGGAAAACATCTAGTAAATTTTCATCTGCTTTTCGGAGTGTCCATGCTTCAGAGCCATATTTGACCACTGTCATCACTGTAGCTTCCAATATTCTAATCTTGGTTTGTAGGCTTATCTTTCTATTCTTCCAAACTTTTTTTAACTGTGAAAAAACACCCTGAGCTTTAGCTATTCTACTTTTAACATCTTCACTGCTCCCACCATCTTTACTAATAATACTACCAAGGTAACTGAAGCTCCCAACCTGATCAATCTTTTCGTTACCTAAGGTCACCTGTTCATCTTCACTTATTCCTAACCTTAGTGACTTAGTCTTCTTAACATTAATTTTCAAGCCTATTTTAGCACCCTGAACTCGTAAAACCTCTAAAAATTCATTCATTTTGCTCACACTTTCATCTAATATGCTTAAATCATCAGCATAATCTAAGTCCAGGAGCGTTCTTCCTCCCCATTTGATTCCATGGTCTCCAATTGCCTTTCCTGTGCTCCTTAAGACGAAGTCCATCAAAATGATCCATATAAAGGGGGATAGAACACAACCCTGCTTAACTCCTGATTTAATACAAAACCAGTTGCTAACCTCATTTCCTACCTTAACCGCAGCAGTATTATTCTCGTACATAGCGCAAATCACTTTAATGTATTTTTCTGGTATACCATATAACGATAAGACCTTTGTTAACGCTGTTCTATCAACAGAATCGAAAGCTTGCTCATAATCGATAAAACTAAGGACCAAAGGTGTTTGACAACGAAGGGACTTCTCAATTATTAACCTAAGAGTGAAAACATGGTCGACACATCCTCTACCTTTTCTAAAACCGCATTGTTCTTCCCTTAAAACTTTGTCTACAGCATGTCTCAGTCTAAAAAGTATCATATTACTCAGTAATTTGCTACCTACAGAGACCAGACTAATGCCTCGATAATTCCGACATTCACTCTTGTCACCTTTCTTATACAGTGGTTTAATTAAGGTTTTCCTAAAATCATTGGGTACTTCCCCTTTTTCAAAAATCATGTTCATAATCTTCAGTAGCTTATTCCTAACCTCAGAGCCACCATATTTAAGGAACTCATTAATCATACTATCAGCACCTGGGGCCTTATTATTTTTTAATCCTTCCAGTACTGTCGCTAATTCTTCCTCACTAAACAAATCTTCCTTCACATCCAAGGTATCACAAACTTTTTCATTTTCATCTATATATTTTCCTGCAACTGTATCTCGGTTTAGCACATTCTCAAAATGTTCCACCCATCTTTCTTTAACTTTTTCCTTATCACTAATTGTGACCCCATTTCTATCTTTAACTGGGACTAGTCCGCATCGGCTACTCCCTTTCAATTTATTAACATGCCAGTATAATATTTTACTATTATGCCGTCTAGCCGCATCTTCCAGATCCTCAGCAATTTTATCCATCGCCTCCATTTCACATCTCCTTAGTTCATATTTTAATGCTTTCTCCACTTTCTTTACATTCCTTTTGTTTTCATACGACCTATCGCTCAGATAATTCTTATACAAACCCCTTCTACTCTCTATTAAACCTAAAGCTTTTTCACTAATATTCCTAGTTGCTGTCTTAGCACTCTTCCCTAGGACACCATCAGCAACTTCACAAATTGTTTTTCTGAAATTATTCCATCCATCTTCCACATTGTCAAATTTTAAACCCTCAAGTTTAGTACTCAACTGTTCCTGGAATTTTTTTCTCAAATTTTCATCCTGAAGTCTACCAACATCATAACTTCCCGGGAGGGAGTTACTCTTCCGAAATTTCAGCTTTAAATTAACCTTAGACACTACTAGATGGTGATCTTTACTTTTAACATCAATAACGGCACTCCTATACACCCTAGTATCTTGTATTGATCCTGCTAGTCTTCTGTTTACAATAACATAATCAATAAGGTTTGCTGTCTTACCATCACGTGAATACCATGTCAACTTATGGGCCATTTTGTGACCAAACACCGTATTGGTTATAACTAGGTTGTTATACCTACAAAATTGCAAAAGCCTATAGCCATTACTGTTTTCTTTTCCTACACCAAAATTACCTAGGCTAGGATACCATCTATCCCTATTTCTACCAACCTGGGCATTAAAATCTCCTAGCAAAAACACCATATTTCTACCTGGTACCCTGTCTATTTGCTCCTGTAACTGTAAGTAAAATTCATCTGAGTCACTAGTATCTCCATCAGTTGGTTCAATGGGGGCATATACTACTATAACTGATACCCTAAACTTTTTAGTCATAAAATGAGCAATTAGTATTCTATTATTAATACCTTCCCAGCCTAAACAAGACTTAGCAGCTTCCTTATTCATCATGAGCCCTACTCCCTGTCTATGTACCCCATCCTTCCTTCCTGAGTAAACAAATTCTATGTCACCTAATTTCATGCTTCCTACCCCTGGGATATGAGTTTCTGAAACTCCTAATAAATCCAGTTCAAACCGTCTGAATTCGTCAGTCAAAATGTCGATGCGATAGTCATTTTTTAACGTCGTAACATTCCAAGTTCCAATTTTCATGTTCTTTAAATCTTTGAAATTATTTTGGCCTCAAGAAAAGCAGTGATCCCGGATACCAGTGCAGGATGGGGACCAACATATCTTCTCAAGTCTACACCGAAGCGCTTAAGCCGGCTTAGAACCGGACAGCTAGAAGTCCCTGGGACCTCCAGTAAGTTGGAGGCTTTGTGCAATCCTGGGCCCATCTTGGTCACAACATGGTTTTCAGCACTTGGCGATGCTCTTCTATCAACAAGAGTCGAAATCCTGCACAGACAGTCCCAAGCCTATTACCTCCGACTCATTATATATTCATGCCTACAAATATTATGCTACTACGGGGAGGCATCCCATAGTAGATAAATTAGCTAGGAAGAGGTTTTTCAGCCCGAAAACGCCCATCAAAACAAACCAAGCCCAGAAAATTATCCAATAATCAGAATCCCGTACGAGTGCTGTGTTGTTTACTAGGCTATAATTTCCTCGAGGGGCGCCACTCCTCAAGTGGGAAAAATTGACCGCAAGTTTCCCAGTCTTGCAGGTACCCCGAAAGGGTCGAGGCAGCCCTTTACAGAGGCCGTTGTCCATAAATCTGGATCTTACGCCCTGCCGCAGTTGTCCTCCTATAGAGGATCCTCCCACGATGGT
>NC_088877.1:20414201-20434615 GCF_032884065.1 Artemia franciscana
GTACATATAAACGAGAAGCAACAAGGACAGCTAAGATCTTCATGAGAAGTGATTTATAAGTGGCATGATGAAGGAACTGGAATTTTCATGGTACTTCTCCAATAAGCCCTTAAGAGGACAAAAGAAAACATCTCAAAATTTTTCGTTCAATCAGTTTAGAAATAGAGGAATTTCACACAGCCCTACCCTAAAGGGGATGGGATGAAAATCAAAAATGAATTTAATTTAAAGTTACAACCCCAATTATACAGATTTTCAATTTAGCAGCAGGGCGGTACAACAAAATTCAACCCCGCCACTGACCTATTAACATAATTTTTTCTTAGGAATGTCAATATTTTTATGGTCATGCTTAGGAATCAAAAAAGATCATTAGGTATTTTTAAAATAATATATTGATGACAAAAAAAGAATATTGCTGCAGAAAGAAGGACTTAAGCATCCGACTTAGCAGTCAATGAAATAGTGTTTAAAGTAATGTAGTTCCATAACATTGATATTATAATATATTATATGATAGATTAATTAATTGAATAATAATAAAAACTACTAAATTGATTAACTATTAATCAACGAATGTATGTATATATATATATACACATACATATACACATACACATATATATATATACACATATACATACATATACATATATATACACACAAATTTTGATTATGTAAATAAAAACTTGTCAAAATGGAAAAACTTGTCAGGTTGATTATCACCGCGTTTTTTGGAAAAAAAACAAACCTTTATTTATCAAATATTTGATATAAAATTTATAAATATTTGCTTCGATAAATTAATATCAATATTTATTTTTGAGAAAACAAGAATTGTACAAAGTTCTTTAAAGTAGCAAATTTTTATATTAGACCTATTTAACTGATTAAGTATTTCGATGCTATTAAAAAATTGGACATTCTATGTTAGACTCTATTCAATAAATTAAAAAAACATTTAATTTTATACCGACTACCGACAATGGATTTGACTTTTGCACCCATCTCAGAGCAAATTTGACAATGGGAAGCGGACAATTACAAGAGTGACACAACCCAAAGCAGGAAAGCCAAAAATATGTGGTTTCTTTATTTTATTTATAGAAATATTTATAGCTATTTATTTATTTTTATCCTAAAAGCTATCAATCTTAAAAAAAACATTGATTATATATGAAAAGTCTTAATTTTAGTGAATTTATCAGCATGAACGGACATGCATGAGTTAACGCCACCACAAAACTAAATAAATATTATTTCCCATCTCGAAGGTCTTGCGGTCCTTTGAATTATAAACCAAATTTCTTGTATACATATAATTTGTATATGAACCTTATAACTGTTTCGCAATATAACTGGATACAAAGTTACAAAATCATACCGTATAAAGCATAGTGTCTACGTCGCAAATCATTCAAGGAAGGGGTCACCCTTTACTCAGGGAGAATGGATCTATGATGCAAAAAATGCAATTTTTTTATTAAAAAAAAAGAAACCAAACTTTAAAGGGTCGCTTCTTGAAAACTGAGCCCTCAAGGGAATTCTCATAATCAAGAACAAGGCTATTCAGGGGGCTAGAGGGCTTGGACGCCCCCCTAGAAATTACTTTAGCGTATAGAGCGGGACGCTGAGGAGGTGACAGCCCCCTCCTATCTCCCTCACCCCCTACTAGGGGGCAAGGGGGATAGGTTGGGGGTATTTGTGGGAAAAATTTTCCACGGAGAGAGAAATCTGGCATGATTTTAAAAACAAACAGAAATTAAAGTCTTTTTAAAATTAAAGTTGGCTAAGAAAAAAAATAGCCTGAATTGTCAGCAAGAAATTTTTCGGGTAATTTTCGGCTAATTTTCAGCTAGAATGGAATTCTCTGGGGGAGGATTTTCGTCGTTGGTGGTTTTGTAGGGCAGCTACTAGAGTTGAACTTTCCACAGGAAATTTGACACAGAGGGAAACTTCCAAAATTAATATTCAAATTTTGTTTTAATTTTTCATGTACGGTGATTCAAATTCAAACCTGCAGTAACTGAAAAACGTTCAGAAATAAATCTAAAAAACATTTTTCTTTAACTGAAAGTAAGGGGTTGTCCCCTCCTCAACACCTCTTTCTTTACGCTTAAGTTTGACTCTTTGTCACAACTCAACTTTTTAAAATAATAAAAACCTTTAGCGCAAAGAGTGGGGTGTTGAGGGGGGGGACTGTCCCTTTCATATACGAATAATTTCTGTTCGCTTCAAATTCTAATGTTGCATCTAACTTTCAGTAAAAAAAAATTTTTAGTTGACTTTTAGTTGACTGTGTCTTAGTGACACTAAGACACAGATTAAACAGACGAGGTAAAATATTGACGAGAAATGTTGTGGTTGGCTCTTTTGCAGGAGACTTGGATGTTGCCGAGAACCTCTCAATGCCTTTAAGATTATGCCTAGATTATTTTGGCAAACATCTGGATCTGTGTTTCAATAGCATCTATAATTTTTCTGTCAATATTCTCTAGCTTTCTCAGTAACTCTCAAGGGGATTTTTTCTCATTATGTCTGTCAGTTGACCCATGTGGGTCAAAGTACGTTTTTTTTGGCAGTTAAAAGGGATTTTATGTAGTTGGGCTGTGTATTAATCCAAATTTTAGCAAAATAATATGCAATATACGATTTAACGATGATTTTCATTATTCATTTCAAAAATGTTGAAGTCAAAAGATAAATTATGGTAGTTGCCAAAACAGCTTTAAAATATAGCTATGAAAGTGTAAAAAATTTATTAAGAAAAGTGAAAATATCCCTTTATATTGGTAGAAAAAAGTTCACTCAGCACTATGTAGAACTACCTGAAGCTCATAGTGCTCGGATAACAAAGAAAAGTTACTGAGGTAGATCCAACCTTGCACATTCTTCCCCTTCTGAAGTTTCCACCTATGTTTCCACCTCTTAAGATGAAAATACGTGTATATTTACGAATATTTTGAGTTAAGTGATTAATTTTGTTGTGCCTAATGTCAAGAAATACCTAAAATAATTCCAAAAGCAGGGACATGCTCAGGAGGTAGGTTGGGGGACTTGGGTTCCACCTCCAAACAATCCTTAAATCTTCCCGAATTTTTGGCCCACTTCTTATTAACGTTATTTAGCAATTTATTTTCTATTATTCCCACCACCTGGAAAAAAAACTCCTTAGTGTGTGCCTGGCCCAGAGATTATAATTTCTTATTGAAAATATCAACCAATTAGCCGAGCATCATGCAAAATAACCTTTACTATCCATTAATTAAAATACGTTTATTTTCAAATTACATTTTCTAAAGAGTGAAAAGAAGCAGAATAAGTGAGCTATATCGAATTTACACATAAACAGAGTGAAACAAGCTGTGTGTTCTGGTCTTTTATGTTTGAGGTTTTGTATATTCTGTATTTTCTAATGTTAAACTAAATAAAAAAAAAAAATGGTTTTTCAACTGAAAGTAAGAAGCAACATTAAAACTTAAGACGAACAGCTCTTTACACTAAAGTTCAAATTTTTGTTTCCAATTCTTTAGAATGACCCCAGAATCAGAAAAGGATTAATTAGACTAGATAGCTCTTATGAAAGTACTAAAAAAAACTTTATCGTACAGAAAGAGGTATTGACGAGGGGGCGACGCCCCCTCGTATGTGTAATAATTTCTGTTCGTTTTAAGTTTTAATGTTAAACCTTAATATCAGTTGAGAAAACTTGTTCTTTAATTTAATTTCTGATCATTTTTTAAATAATGCTGGGAAATCCGGCATCTTCTTCATGGAAAATTCCCTTCCTCCATGGAAAATTCATCCATGAAAAGATCCACCCACGTAACGTTCTCCACCCGATCCTCCCACCGTAAAAGCTCCCCCCTGAAAACGTCCGTAGACTTCCCGATAGCCAATACTATATGTAAGCAATGGGCAAAGTTCACAGCTTGCAGTCCTTCTCCCGGGGATCTTCGGGAATTAAGTCATCCTTAATGACATAGTTATTAGATTTTTCGACTATGATGAACAACATAGCTATCTAAAATTTCGATAGAGCTACTTTGGGGAAAAATGGGAGTGGGAGGCGATCTAGTTGCCCTCCAATTATCTGGTCACTTAAAAAGGGCAATAAAACTTTTAATTTGTTTTAAAATGTGCCCTCTGGCGATATTCTAAGACCACTGGGTCGATACGATCACCCTGGGACAAAAAAAAAACAAACAAAACAAACTAATAAACACGCATCCGTGATCTTTCCTTCAAAATTCCATTTTTATGGTTTCGGCTACTATTGAGCCAGATCTCCCCTTACTTACAGTTAGTTACCACGAGCTGTTTGAAAATCAATGACGTTGTTTTTCTCAATTCTGCAACGTCTCTTGCGTGGTACTTTTCCCTGCAGAAAGGCACATGAACAGGAATTAGCTACGGGGGCAGCACTAAAATTTTTTGATGGAGGGTGAAAATCTGAAAAAAACTTCGAGGCTTACATACAAAGTAGTACATCGCAATGTTTTGAGGATAGGTTATGTCCAAGCCACTCCCCTCCCCTCATGTACGTGGCTATTTGGCAAGGTAACTCATAAACGAGTGAAATCAATAGCTAAAAAATACTCCCTGGCTTACAAATTAAGTCGAAAAAAAAATGACGTCTGTTAAAAAAAAAAATAAGAGTTTATGGTATTGTCCTATGGGTAGTAAGTTTAATATTTTATTGGACAAGGAGAAGGTTGTCTTTCTTCTACTAATCTTGAAGGATGTCCATGTATGAAATTTTAAAATTCCCGTTGAAAATTATGCTTAACCGCACCTCCATAAGGCTTTTGTGAACGGATTAAATCATCCAAAAAAGTTCATTGTCTTTTTAATTTTATTCAAATTAGTTTTTGTCTTCATTTGCACAACCTTTGCTAGTTATTACTAAAAAGGAAGAAAGTGCATGTTATTGTTATTTTTTCTTATATTTTTATTTATCAATTATTATTTTTAATTCAGTTATTTATCTATTTACCCATTTATATATATATATATATATATATATATATATATATATATATATATATATATATATATATATATAATATAGTTTGTTCTTTATTTATTTTTGGTTGATTTATAATAATTTTAGTTTTTTAACTGATGTTTAAGTAAATAGGTAAGCAATTACGTAGACTTTTGCGTGATCACAAACCCTCATAGGTTTTTTCAAGCGCGAAAGTGTTGTTTAAATTATTTATTTGTTTGTGAATTTGCAATAGTATGAACTTATTAACTTAGCATCACATATAGGGTTGATCAGAGCAGCAATTGGGGGTGAAGGGGAATTGCTCTCTAGATCTTGAAAAATTTCTTTTTTGTGTTTTCATTGAAATTTTTGAACAATGTCATCTCCCCCTCGGAATTAAAAAAATACTGATTTTACTTCTTCATTGAAATGAAGAAACAAATGTTCGTTAATTGGCGTTCCTAGTATTATTATGTTTTTCTTTTTCTTTACCTTTGCTTAGATGTTAAATTGATTTATTTTTCTTTATTTGAGAAGAAACTTCGACATACTTGGTATTACAGTGGGTAGAACTGGAGGGCAGAAATTGGCTTGGGCGATGAAATATTTTGAGGTTTTCTAAAAATGTAAGAAATTAAAGAGAATGGAATTTCTGGGGCTTTACCATGGCTATGATAAATATTAAACACCTCATGTGACAGCAACTGTAGCGGTACCAAGACAACTGAATAAATGATGATTATAAATTAAAATATTGGAATTTGAGGGTAATTGTAAAACCTACGGCGCAAGCCACATGGTAGTATCAGGTGAAATAAAAAAAAGATAGTTATCATTAAATTATTGCTAGGAGACGCAATATAACTACTACTAGTACTACTAACTGCAACTTGGTACTACTTGGTACTACTAACTTGGCACTGCAGTGCCAAGTCACCGGAGGCCGGCACAGCTACGCAGGCTACTCCTCCGTCCCAATCTATTCAAAGTCTTCCTCTTAATACCCTCCCAGGAAGTTTCCATTTCCCTTAAATATTTCCTTACAATATCATCACACCCCCAACAGGTTGCGATCTGCTCTTCTTTTAACTTTAGGTGGTTGGCCAAAAAGGACGATCTTTGCAATCTATCATCCTTCTTCCACAGAACATTGACTAGCCATCTCAAACTTTCTCATACAATAGCCCTAGAAAGTAGGATTGAGCCGCACTTTTCGTATAATCTACTGTTTGAGATCCGGTCAATCAGTTGGGCAGGCCTAACCAAAAAAATCCGTAGGAAATTTCTCAGAAAAACATCTAGCAAATCTTCCTTCATTTTTAAAGTGCCAACGCTTCAGAACCGTACTCTAGCTTTCGATATTCCAATCTTGGTTCGCAGACTTATCTTCCTATTCTTCAGAATTTTTTTCAACTGTGAAAAAAACACCTGGGCCTTCACTATTCTATTTTAAAATCTTCACTGCACCCCACCTTCTTTTCTTTTAATACCATCTGGGTAAGTGACGTTGTCAACTTGATTGATTAGTTAGTGAAGTAGGTGAAGTTGACCACATGACCCAATTCCACTTGACGATTATATGTGGAGACATGACGATTATCACGGGCAATTCGGCGATTATTATAATCTTTCCGATAAACAGCACTGTCATATAAAAATTCTTTTCTGTTCATTTCGTCTAATTTGTGATCATAACGACGCCGATACTCTGGTTTTTCGTCTAATTTGGACGAATTTTTCAGCATCCGCTAGATATGTGAATGAATCGTATTGCTTTGGAAAATCGAAGCGGCACTGGAATTTTCCATTTTTACTGATCATACAAATCAACTGAATTACGGATTCGATGCTTAGGATTCATGATCAGTATCAAATGCATATGTGGAAGTCCATGTTTTTGAAATTCAATCGTATACATATGTGCTGCTACCTTTCCAAATATGTGTCCCTTATCCATATCATTGATTATATCGTCAAATATCAGTTTTACAATTAGAGCAATGAGATAGGGACGATCTTGTGGGGACTGTTCTATAATACAGTTATCATTTTATACTTGCAAGTCACAGCTGTAAGGAAATTTGGGGGTCCAAGGTGATGAACAATAGCTAAGGCATCATCAAAATGTTCAGTAAAGTAGCGTTTTGATCTGACGAATGATGACGGTAGTATTACTTTTTCGCCAACGAATACATCCTATTTCAAGGCTAAGTCTTTAAGAAGTCGTGTAACACCTACATAATTTTCACCGATATATATTTTATCACCGAGTAATATTTTATCCAGTCAATACGATCACGCGATCACGGTAAACACGAATATCAGTATCAACGAGGTACTGTTGGAAAAGGCTTCCACCAAAATGCAAAGCATTAAAACCAAGCCGACCTAGGTCACACCAGCGGATTTCTGCTGATTGTACCAGTTGGAGGAGGCTGACCCCACTCTTTACCCTGAGCCATGCCCGGTAGGAGACATAAGTCAAGTAAATCAAGACACAGGTCGGATGTTGCACTTTGCACAGAAAGGCTTTTCGTATGTTCAAGTTGAAAAGCATTGCGATACCTCGTTAATTCAAGTCGTGTTATATGTGGACGACTTTAGATGGTTGAAGTAGCATACCCCTTGACCATCCTGAAGTTCTGGCTGCATAAACATTGGGTAGGTAAAGGGCTCCACGCGAAGGTCGGTATTTTCTTAAATGACAAAATTTTTGCTACAATGTTTTACAACTATTTTATATGGTGGAAACTATGGTCAGCATTCAGAGTAAGCACAGTGCATACTTTACTACATGCAGGAGGGTTGAACCGTCTATAATCGACACCATCTGGTACAGTAAAAATGAGCTGCATGTTTCGAGGCTGTTGTCTCAACTTTGACACAGTCGTTTGTGTCTCGTAATTTTTTCCCAAGAGATTCATTAGGTTATGAGAGATCCCAAAATTTTAAGGATGTACGAGGCGTTCCTCTTCAGCTTCATTGGGTTCTAAAAAGTACATCTGGCCATATGAAAGTTGCTCTATTTCACCTTCAGTAGGTTGTGACGGATGTGCTTCTAAATTGATTTTGTGATAATTTTGACCAGCTACTTTAAAGCAAAATATATTCCGACAATGTATGGTTCGATTATCGCTTACGTTATATATATATATATATATATATATATATATATATATATATATATATATATATATATATATATATATATATATATATATATATATATATATATATATGTATATATATATATATATATATATAGATATATATATTACCACTACTACTACTAATAACTCACTGCAGCACCATGCCGCCTGAGACCAACACAGTTACTTACGTTCTTCCTCCAACCTAATCTATTCAAAGCCTACCTCTTTAAAACCTCCCAAGAAGTTCCCATTTCCATTAAATCTTTATTTATGGCATCCTCCCACCCCAGACGAGGAAGAGGACGCCAGGACCAAATCCATGCCGGGCCCTTTGATAAAGGGGGTGCAGCTAGGGTTTTAAGTTTGGAGATGAAATAGCCTCCATATAATTCCCTCGGAATAATCTTCACTTTAAAATCTAATTTGTCAAAAGAGAAAGTACCAATGAAAAGAATGTCATATAAAAATTTCATATAAAGACCAATAAAAAGAATTTCATATAAAAATTCTATCAATTCGATATTCATATTGTTTTTCATAATCTATATATATAAAAATAAGTTGTCTGTGGATGTGTCGGTCTGTCTGTCGGGTGACGTCATGTTTGTGTGTTGACTGACGTCATAAAGGTAGTTGTCGTCATTTTTGTTATGACGGTGACGTCATTAAAGATATTTAAGACATGCGTTCACGTAGAAATCTATTAATGTTTAACTGTAAAATGACTGATGAATTTACAATGGCAACAGCCGAGGAAGATGCTCAAAGAGTCTATGCCAAAAAACTTGCTGCTGATAGAAAGTAAGAAAAGAAAGCGTGCCGAGGAATCAAAAGAACAGCAAGGAAACAGGCTTGAGGCTGATAGAGAAAGTAAGAAAAGAAAGCGTGCCGAGGAATCAAAAGAACAGCAAGGAAACAGGCTTGAGGCTGATAGAGAAAGAAAGAACAGAAAGCGTGCCGAGGAACTACCAGAGCAACGCGAAACCAGACTTGCTGCTAAAAGAGAAAGTGAAAAAAGAAGGCGTGCCGAGGAACTACCAGAGCAACATGAAACCAGACTTGCTGCTAAAAGAGAAAGTAAAAAAGAAGGCATGCCGAGGAACTACCAGAGCAACATGAAACCAGACTTGCTGCTAAAAGAGAAAGTGAAAAAAGAAGGCGTGCCGAGGAATCACAAGAACAGCAAGAAATCAGGCTTGCTGCTGATACAGAAAGTAAGAAAAGAAAGCGTGCCGAGGAATCAGAGCAACCTGAAAGTTATCGCCTGGCATTCAGGTACAGCCCAGTCGATGATTATAGCTTGAGTAGATGTGTTCAAATCGGGACTATGTCTAAAATTTGTCCCTATTGCAAGGCCTTGAAATTCAATGGTGAAACAATGAGAATGTGTTGCGCCTCAGGAAAAGTTAAACTTCCTCTATTGGCTGCACCACCAGAGCCATTGAAGACTTTCCTTACAGGAACTACGTCAGAATCTAAGCGTTTTTTGTCACAAATCAGAAAATATAACTCATGTTTCCAAATGACGTCGTTTGGAGCCCAAATCGAAAATCCAGATCAATTTATGTCTACTTTCAAAGTAAAAGGACAAATTTATCATAGAGCAGGGTCCCTTCTACCATTCTCAGGCGAGAATCATAAATTTTTACAATTGTACTTCATCAGTGATAGAAATTCTGAATTGAATGCACGTTGCGAAATTTCTCCCAACGTTGAAAGGCCAATCGTTTCCCAATTGCAACATCTTTTTTACGAAAATAATAATTTAGTGCGTCTGTTCAAAACAGCCATCGATTTGATGCCTACTGATACGCATAAAATTGTTATTTCCGCTGACAAAACGCCTCCTGGCCAACATGTGCGTAGATACAATGCTCCAACTATCGACGAAGTGGCATTCGTTATGGTCGGTGATCAGTTTTTACCTCGAGATATTATTCTTCATAAGCAAAACGCTCAGTTGTTAAGAATTGCTGAAACTCATCGATGCTACGATGCCCAACAATATCCTATCATTTTTTGGGATGGAGCCGACGGCTATCACTTTAATATTGAATTGATGAATCCAGCCACTAACAAAGAAATGAATAAGAAATGCAGTACAATGCATTATTATTCCTATAGACTAATGATTCGGCAGGACGAAGAAAATTATATTTTAAAATGCCGTCAATTGTTTCACCAATTCGTCGTTGATATGTATGCTAAAATTGAATCAGAACGTTTGCTATATATCCGCCTGAATCAGACCAAGCTCCGCTCTGAACAATACATTCATTTGCGAGATGCAGTTATAAATGACGGTAATACCACAAACGTTGGAAGATTAACAATTTTACCTTCGTCATATGCTGGCAGTCCCCGTCATATGCATGAATATGCTCAAGATGCTATTGCGTATGTTCGTCTCTATGGTCGTCCAGATTTATTTATTACATTTACATGTAATCAATCTTGGGACGAGATACTGCAGCTTTTACTTCAAGGACAATCGGCGGTTCATAGACATGACATTACGGCCCGTGTCTTCCGGCAAAAGTTGAAATCACTGATAAACTACATAGTAAATTTTGAAGTGTTTGGGTCAGTGCGATGCTGGATGTACTCAGTGGAATGGCAAAAACGAGGTTTGCCACACGCACATATACTAAGTCAGTCGACGGCCAACCTACCATCTTCAACGATACCACGATAGGAAGACTCTATATCGTTCACCTCAATCAACATGAATGCTTCTTTCTACGCCTGCTTTTGGTGAATGTACCCGGTCCGACATCCTTTGAGTATTTGAGAACTGTAAACGGTACTATACATGACACTTACCGTAGTGCATGCCAAGCTCTGAATTTATTGGAGAATGACCAATACTGGGAAAACTGCATCAATGACGAGTGCGAAACTTCAACTCCAAGTCAAATTCGTGCATTGTTTGGCATCATTTTAACAACTTGCTCTCCATCAGCTCCTACAGAGTTATGGGAAAAATATAAGTCAAAAATGTCCGAAGATATACTCCATCGAAAACTGTTATAGACGTCAGATATGACTTTTGATTTTACATCAGAAATTTATAACTACACTTTAGTTATTATAGAAGATTTGTGCGTACGTATGGCAAACAAACCTCTTCAGGATTTGGGAATGCCTTCACCTAACCGTATCGCTGCTGTTTCGCAATGTGTAGAATTGGATCGTGAACAAAGTTACAGTACGAGTGATCTATTGTCGTATGTACAAAATAACATTTCCAAGTTAACGTCGGAACAAAAATACATTTATGATACGATAATGCATTGTGTCGATAACAACGTTGGAGAAATTTTCTTTTTGGATGCGCCAGGAGGTACTGGTAAAAAGTTTGTGATAAAACTGATTCTGGCATCAATTCGATCAAAAATTGATATAGCGTTGGCAATTGCGTCGTCCGGAATAGCCGCAACATTGCTGCCTGGTGGAAGAACTGCTCATTCCGCTTTGAAATTGCCTCTGAATTTGCATTCTACAGAAACTCCCACGTGCAATATTTCCAAATCATCTGGGATGGGTAAAGTATTGCAGCAATGCAAACTTATTATTTGGGATGAGTGCAAAATGGCACACAAAAAATCGCTCGAGGCTCTGGATCAATGCTTGAAAGATTTGCGAGGGAAGTCGAAACCCTTTGGCAGCACATTAATATTGCTTGCGGGAGATTTCAGGCAAACATTACCTATAATACCTAGATCAACTCCTGCAGACGAAATGAATGCTTGCCTGAAAAATTCTAATTTATGGGCACACGTAAAAACATTAAAATTAACTACAAATATGCGTGTCCGATTGCAAAACGATGACTCTCGTCAAACATTTTCAGATCAATTTCTGGCAATTGGAAACGGAAAGCTCCCAGTAGACTCAATTTCAGGACGTATACAACTACCTGCTGATTTCTGTAATTTAGTGACGTCCAAAAATGAATTGATTGAAAAAGTATTTCCGAATATTCTGAACAATTATAAAAATAATAAATGGCTAAGTGAAAGAGCGATTCTTGCACCCAAAAATATAGACGTCCACGAAATCAAAAATATTGTTTTGACCAAGATTCGAGACCAGGTAGTCCTTTACAAGTCAGTCGACACAGTTTTGGAACCAAATGAAGCGGTTAATTATCCATCTGAATTTTTAAATTCCGTGGATCTTTCAGGGTTTCCACCACACGTGCTACGACTAAAAATAGGCGTACCAATAATACTTTTAAGAAATATCAACCCACCAAAGCTTTGCAATGGCACGCGACTTGCCGTAAAAAAAAACAATGGAAAACCTAATAGAGGCCACAATCTTGACAGGGCCTTTTGAGGATGAGGCTGTTCTTATTCCTCGCATTCCCATGATTCCAACGGATCTGCCTTTTCAATTTAAAAGATTGCAATTCCCAATTCAATTAGCATCTGCAATCACCATTAACAAAGCTCAAGGTCAATCATTAGAAAAATGTGGTATAGATCTTAATACTGATTGTTTTTCCCATGGACAATTGTACGTTGCATGTTCGAGGGTCGGTAAACCTGACAATCTATCTATATGCAGCGACAATTGGACAGCGAAGAATGTTGTATATTCGCAAGTTTTACGCAGTTAATTTGTATTGTATCTATCTATCTATCTATCTATATAAAACCGAGTTGTGTGTATGCATGTTTGTTTGTTTGTAAAAAGAGCGTTTTCATATGACGTCATTATTAGTACATAAGGCTTTGTATATGCACAGACAATGGGAAAGCCAAGAATGTTGTATATTCGCATTTTTTACGTAGTTTGAAATACATGTATAAATCTATCTATATTCACAGGTGGGACACAGAGACACAACTACAATGGCGCGTAACTAATATGGCGCGTAACGACTTACGCGCGCGGGGGGGCTTGGGGGGTGAAGCGCCCCACCAACTAGGTGTTGGGGTGGCTTGAAGCGCCACCCCAACAGCTAGTATATATATATATATATATATATATATATATATATATATATATATATATATATATATATATATATATATATATATACTAGCTGTTGGGGTGGCGCTTCGCGCCACCCCAACACCTAGTTGGTGGGGGCGCTTCGCGCCCCCCCCAAGCCCCCCCGCGCGCGTAAGTCGTTACGCGCCATAATAGTTACGCGCCATTGTAGTTGTGTCCCTATGTCCCACCTGTGAATATAGATATATATATATATATGGTTTTAACTACGTAAAACTTGCGAATATACAACATTCTTTGCTGTCCCATTGTCTTTGCATATAAATAGATTGTCAGGTTTACCGACTCTTGAACATGCAACATATAATGGTCCATGGGAAAACAATCTGTATTCAGATCTATACCTCATGATTCTAATGATTGCCCTTGAGCTTTGTTGATGGTGATTGCTAATCGACCATTCCCTGTCCCGGTGTCCCGGTCGTCATTTACATCCCCCTGTTTCCCCCGGTGTCCCCGTTGTAGTTGTGTCCCTGTGTCCCGGTCGTCATTTATATTCCCTGTGTCCCGGGTCCCGGTCATCATTTGTATCCCGGTGTCCCGGTCTGTATATACATTCGTTTTTTAGTTTTGTTTTTCTCCTTTATTTTTTTCCTTTTTTTTTCTTTTTTAGCTTATTTAGATTTTTAGATTTTTTAGTTTTTTTTATTAGTTTTTAGTTTTTATTTCTTTTTAGTTTTTTTGTCCCGGTCGTCATTTATATCCCCCTGTTTCCCCCGGTGTCCCCGTTGTAGTTGTGTCCCTGTGTCCCGGTCGTTATTTATATTCCCTGTGTCCCGGTCGTCATTTGTATCCCGGTGTACCGGTCTGTATATACATTCGTTTTTTAGTTTTGTTTTTCTCCTTTATTTTTTTCCTTTTTTTTTCTTTTTTAGTTTATTTAGATTTTTAGATTTTTTAGTTTTTTTATTAGTTTTTAGTTTTTTTTTCTTTTTAGTTTTTTTGTAGTTTTTACCTTCTTTTTAGTTTTGTTAATTTTTTTTTTTACTTGTGTCCTGGTCGTCATTTATACTCCCTGTGTCCCGGTGCTTTGTTGATTGCTAATCGAACATTCCTTTTGTCCTGGTCGCTTTCTCTTTGAGTGTCGTCATTTATTTTTTTCTTTTTTAGTTCTTTTAGTTTTTACCTTTTTTAGTTTTTTTTTAGTTTTTAGTTTTTTTAGTTTTTTACCTTTTTTTAGTTTTTTTAGTTTTTTTAGTTTTTTAGCTTTTTTATTTTTTTTATTAGTTTTTAGTTTTTTTGTAGTTTTTGCCTTTTTTTTAGTTTTTTTAGTTTTTTAGCTTTTTTTATTTTTTTTATTTTTTTTTAGTTTTTTAGCTTTTTTACTTTTTTTATTATTTTTTAGTTTTTTTTGTAGTTTTTGCCTTTTTTTAGTTTTTTCATTTTTTTTTTTAGTTTTTTATTGGTTTTTACCTTTATTTTAGCTTATTTTTCAGTTTTTTCCTTTTTTTTAGTTTTTTTTAGTTTTTAGTTTTTTTAGTTTTTTACCTTTTTTTTAGTTTTTTTAGTTTTTTTAGTTTTTTAGCTTTTTTATTTTTTTTATTAGTTTTTAGTTTTTTTTGTAGTTTTTGCCTTTTTTTAGTTTTTTTAGTTTTTTAGCTTTTCAGTGTTCATTCTAACATTGATGTTAGAAAAAAATTTTACGTACCAAGCATGCAAACACAATTTATAATAAAACTCAAAATTATAAATATCTGTTATAAGGTTTTCGAATTACTTTAATCTATTGTCAAAATATATAGAAATATTTATGCAATTACCAGTTTCTACATTTTTAGTTTCAGTTTGCTTTTCAGTTTAGTTTCATTTTTATATATATTTAAGATATAATCTGGCGTAACGGACAGACAACTTATTTTTATATATATAGAAGATAGATTTTTATATATATAGATACAGTTTCTTCTTTAGTTTTTTTTCTTTTTTAGTTTTTTCTTTTTTTAGTTTCTTCTTTTTATTGATTTGTTTTCTTCAATTTCTCAATGTTCATATTAACATTGACACTTGGAAAAATCTTTACGTGCCAAGCATGCTAAAGCTCCAACAATTTAAATTAATTCTCAAATTTGGGGTATCTGTTTTAAGGTTTTCGAATTACTTTAATCTATTGTCAAAATATATTGAAATATTTGTGCAATTCCCAGTTTTTTTTTTAGTTTTTTCTTTTTTTAGTTTTTAGCTTTTTTAGTTTTTTTTTAGTTTTTTATCTTTTTTATTTTTTTACGTTTTTTCTTTTTAGGTTTTTTCTTTTTTTAATTTTTTTAATTTTTAATTTTTTTTTTTTAGTTTTTTCTCTTAGTTTTTTTTTAGTTTTTTACCATTTTTCTTTTTCGAATTACTTTTATCTATTGTCAAAATATTTCGAAATATTTATGCAATTTCCAGTTTTTACATTCTAGTTTGTTTTCTTTTATATATATAGAAGATATAATCTAGCGTAACGGACAGACAACTTATTTTTATATATATAGATATATATATATATATATATATATATATATATATATATATATATATATATATATATATATATATATATATATATATATATATACTAGCTGTTGGGGTGGCGCTTCGCGCCACCCCAACACCTAGTTGGTGGGGGCGCTTCGCGCCCCCCCCAAGCCCCCCCGCGCGCGTAAGTCGTTACGCGCCATAATAGTTACGCGCCATTGTAGTTGTGTCCCTATGTCCCACCTGTGAATATAGATAGATATATATATATGGTTTTAACTACGTAAAACTTGCGAATATACAACATTCTTTGCTGTCCCATTGTCTTTGCATATAAATAGATTGTCAGGTTTACCGACTCTTGAACATGCAACATATAATGGTCCATGGGAAAACAATCTGTATTCAGATCTATACCTCATGATTCTAATGATTGCCCTTGAGCTTTGTTGATGGTGATTGCTAATCGACCATTCCCTGTCCCGGTATCCCGGTCGTCATTTACATCCCCCTGTTTCCCCCGGTGTCCCCGTTGTAGTTGTGTCCCTGTGTCCCGGTCGTCATTTATATTCCCTGTGTCCCGGGTCCCGGTCGTCATTTGTATCCCGGTGTCCCGGTCTGTATATACATTCGTTTTTTAGTTTTGTTTTTCTCCTTTATTTTTTTCCTTTTTTTTTCTTTTTTAGCTTATTTAGATTTTTAGATTTTTTAGTTTTTTTATTAGTTTTTAGTTTTTTTTTCTTTTTAGTTTTTTTGTCCCGGTCGTCATTTATATCCCCCTGTTTCCCCCGGTGTCCCCGTTGTAGTTGTGTCCCTGTGTCCCGGTCGTCATTTATATTCCCTGTGTCCCGGTCGTCATTTGTATCCCGGTGTACCGGAGTTGTGTCCCTGTGTCCCGGTCGTCATTTATATTCCCTGTGTCCCGGGTCCCGGTCGTCATTTGTATCCCGGTGTCCCGGTCTGTATATACATTCGTTTTTTAGTTTTGTTTTTCTCCTTTATTTTTTTCCTTTTTTTTTTCTTTTTTAGCTTATTTAGATTTTTAGATTTTTTAGTTTTTTTATTAGTTTTTAGTTTTTTTTTCTTTTTAGTTTTTTTGTCCCGGTCGTCATTTATATCCCCCTGTTTCCCCCGGGTCGTCATTTATACTCCCTGTGTCCCGGTGCTTTGTTGATTGCTAATCGAACATTCCTTTTGTCCTGGTCGCTTTCTCTTTGAGTGTCGTCATTTATTTTTTTCTTTTTTAGTTCTTTTAGTTTTTACCTTTTTTAGTTTTTTTTAGTTTTTAGTTTTTTTAGTTTTTTACCTTTTTTTAGTTTTTTTAGTTTTTTTTAGTTTTTTAGCTTTTTTATTTTTTTTATTAGTTTTTAGTTTTTTTGTAGTTTTTGCCTTTTTTTTAGTTTTTTTTTAGTTTTTTAGCTTTTTTATTAGTTTTTAGTTTTTTTTGTAGTTTTTGCCTTTTTTTAGTTTTTTTAGTTTTTTAGCTTTTTTATTTTTTTTATTAGTTTTTAGTTTTTTTTGTAGTTTTTGCCTTTTTTTTCTCTTTGAGTGTCGTCATTTATTAGTTTTTTCCTTTTTTTTTTAGTTTTTTATTGGTTTTTACCTTTATTTTAGCTTATTTTTCAGTTTTTTCCTTTTTTTTAGTTTTTTTTATTTTTTATTTTTTTTAGTTTTTTACCTTTTTTTAGTTTTTTTAGTTTTTTAGCTTTTTTACTTTTTTTATTAGTTTTTAGTTTTTTTTGTAGTTTTTGCCTTTTTTTAGTTTTTTCAGTTTTTTTTTTAGTTTTTTATTGGTTTTTACCTTTATAGTTTTTTTAGTTTTTTAGCTTTTTTATTTTTTTTATTAGTTTTTAGTTTTTTTTGTAGTTTTTGCCTTTTTTTAGTTTTTTCAGTTTTGACGTCACCTGATCCAGTTTTTTCAGGTGACGTCACCTGACACATCCATCCATCCATCCATCCACAGACAACTTATTTTTATATATATAGAAGATATATATTTATCGGGCACGTGCGTAGGGGGGGCCTTCGGCATCCCCCCCCCCGAAATCTTTGCGAAATGTTTAATTTCCCCATGGTTTCTTTGGATTTCTGGCAAAAGTGGGACGTTTATTAAGAATCTAGATACATGTTTGAAGCCTTTTTTGGGATTTTAAAGCATGCAATTATCCGGTCAAGTCACTACCCATTGTCTATCTAACATTTTACTCTCTTTGAAGTAATTAGCGATTGTACTGTTTTTGTTGTTTATTTTTTTCGTAAAGAGAGTTTGATTTCCGCAACAAAATAGAATTATCCTTGATATTAGAGCGTTTATCCCCCCTTTTCAGGATAAAGTACAACTTTTAATGGATCAATTTTGGAAACTATCATTTTTCATTAAAATCGAAGTTTTCACAATAGAAGAACTACCCCCCCCCCCACAGCACCCATATTGCACTGTTAACCCTAAAATTTCCCTTTCAGTGGGATTAAATAGATTAATCACTGGTTCTAAATCGCTAAGAACATAACCTGAGCCTAAAACGTACTTTTGATGCTTCAGTCTTCTTCCCCCCATCCGCTACAATACTACAGATTAAAGTTAATCTGTATTTTCCGATATACGTGCTTTTTGCATTTATTTAGTTACTAAATAAAAAAAGGGCTACTTTATATCTGCTGTTTCGAAGGTTTTGGCCCCCCCGGCAAAAAATTTCTGCATACGTGCCTGATCTATATATATAAAAATAAGTTGTCTGTGGATGGATGGATGGATGTGTCAGGTGACGTCACCTGAAAAAACTGGATTAGGTGACGTCAAAACTGAAAAAACTAAAAAAAGGCAAAAACTACAAAAAAAAACTAAAAACTAATAAAAAAAATAAAAAAGCTAAAAAACTAAAAAAACTATAAAGGTAAAAACCAATAAAAAACTAAAAAAAAAACTGAAAAAACTAAAAAAAGGCAAAAACTACAAAAAAAAACTAAAAACTAATAAAAAAAGTAAAAAAGCTAAAAAACTAAAAAAACTAAAAAAAGGTAAAAAACTAAAAAAAATAAAAAATAAAAAAAACTAAAAAAAAGGAAAAAACTGAAAAATAAGCTAAAATAAAGGTAAAAACCAATAAAAAACTAAAAAAAAAAGGAAAAAACTAATAAATGACGACACTCAAAGAGAAAAAAAAGGCAAAAACTACAAAAAAAACTAAAAACTAATAAAAAAAATAAAAAAGCTAAAAAACTAAAAAAACTAAAAAAAGGCAAAAACTACAAAAAAAACTAAAAACTAATAAAAAAGCTAAAAAACTAAAAAAACTAAAAAAAAGGCAAAAACTACAAAAAAACTAAAAACTAATAAAAAAAATAAAAAAGCTAAAAAACTAAAAAAAACTAAAAAAACTAAAAAAAGGTAAAAAACTAAAAAAACTAAAAACTAAAAAAAACTAAAAAAGGTAAAAACTAAAAGAACTAAAAAAGAAAAAAATAAATGACGACACTCAAAGAGAAAGCGACCAGGACAAAAGGAATGTTCGATTAGCAATCAACAAAGCACCGGGACACAGGGAGTATAAATGACGACCCGGGGGAAACAGGGGGATATAAATGACGACCGGGACAAAAAAACTAAAAAGAAAAAAAAACTAAAAACTAATAAAAAAACTAAAAAATCTAAAAATCTAAATAAGCTAAAAAAGAAAAAAAAAGGAAAAAAATAAAGGAGAAAAACAAAACTAAAAAACGAATGTATATACAGACCGGGACACCGGGATACAAATGACGACCGGGACCCGGGACACAGGGAATATAAATGACGACCGGGACACAGGGACACAACTACAACGGGGACACCGGGGGAAACAGGGGGATGTAAATGACGACCGGGACACCGGGACAGGGAATGGTCGATTAGCAATCACCATCAACAAAGCTCAAGGGCAATCATTAGAATCATGAGGTATAGATCTGAATACAGATTGTTTTCCCATGGACCATTATATGTTGCATGTTCAAGAGTCGGTAAACCTGACAATCTATTTATATGCAAAGACAATGGGACAGCAAAGAATGTTGTATATTCGCAAGTTTTACGTAGTTAAAACCATATATATATATCTATCTATATTCACAGGTGGGACATAGGGACACAACTACAATGGCGCGTAACTATTATGGCGCGTAACGACTTACGCGCGCGGGGGGGCTTGGGGGGGGCGCGAAGCGCCCCCACCAACTAGGTGTTGGGGTGGCGCGAAGCGCCACCCCAACAGCTAGTATATATATATATATATATATATATATATATATATATATATATATATATATATACTAGCTGTTGGGGTGGCGCTTCGCGCCACCCCAACACCTAGTTGGTGGGGGCGCTTCGCGCCCCCCCAAGCCCCCCCGCGCGCGTAAGTCGTTACGCGCCATATTAGTTACGCGCCATTGTAGTTGTGTCCCTATGTCCCACCTGTGAATATAGATATATATATATATATATATATATATATATATATATATATATATATATATATATATATATATATATATATATATATATATATATATATATATATATATATATATATATATATATATATATATATATATATATATATATATATATATATATATATATATATATATATATATATATATATATATATATATATATATATTTATATATATATATATATATATATATATATATATATATATATATATATATATATATATATATATATATATATATATATATATATATATATTATATATATATATATATATATATATATATATATATATATATATATATATAT
>NC_088877.1:20434715-20486337 GCF_032884065.1 Artemia franciscana
CCTTGAGCTTTGTTGATGGTGATTGCTAATCGACCATTCCCTGTCCCGGTGTCCCGGTCGTCATTTACATCCCCCTGTTTCCCCGGTGTCCCCGTTGTAGTTGTGTCCCTGTGTCCCGGTCGTCATTTATATTCCCTGTGTCCCGGGTCCCGGTCATCATTTGTATCCCGGTGTCCCGGTCTGTATATACATTCGTTTTTTAGTTTTGTTTTTCTCCTTTATTTTTTTCCTTTTTTTTTCTTTTTTAGCTTATTTAGATTTTAGATTTTTTAGTTTTTTTTATTAGTTTTTAGTTTTTATTTCTTTTTAGTTTTTTTGTCCCGGTCGTCATTTATATCCCCCTGTTTCCCCCGGTGTCCCCGTTGTAGTTGTGTCCCTGTGTCCCGGTCGTTATTTATATTCCCTGTGTCCCGGTCGTCATTTGTATCCCGGTGTACCGGTCTGTATATACATTCGTTTTTTAGTTTTGTTTTTCTCCTTATTTTTTTCCTTTTTTTTTCTTTTTTAGTTTATTTAGATTTTTAGATTTTTTAGTTTTTTTATTAGTTTTTAGTTTTTTTTTCTTTTAGTTTTTTTGTAGTTTTTACCTTCTTTTAGTTTTGTTAATTTTTTTTTTTACTTGTGTCCTGGTCGTCATTTATACTCCCTGTGTCCCGGTGCTTTGTTGATTGCTAATCGAACATTCCTTTTGTCCTGGTCGCTTTCTCTTTGAGTGTCGTCATTTATTTTTTTCTTTTTTAGTTCTTTTAGTTTTTACCTTTTTTAGTTTTTTTTTAGTTTTTAGTTTTTTTAGTTTTTTACCTTTTTTTAGTTTTTTTAGTTTTTTTAGTTTTTTAGCTTTTTTATTTTTTTTATTAGTTTTTAGTTTTTTTGTAGTTTTTGCCTTTTTTTTAGTTTTTTTAGTTTTTTAGCTTTTTTTATTTTTTTTATTTTTTTTTAGTTTTTTAGCTTTTTTACTTTTTTTATTATTTTTTAGTTTTTTTTTGTAGTTTTTGCCTTTTTTTAGTTTTTTCATTTTTTTTTTAGTTTTTTATTGGTTTTTACCTTTATTTTAGCTTATTTTTCAGTTTTTTCCTTTTTTTTAGTTTTTTTTAGTTTTTAGTTTTTTTAGTTTTTTACCTTTTTTTTAGTTTTTTTAGTTTTTTTAGTTTTTTAGCTTTTTTATTTTTTTTATTAGTTTTTAGTTTTTTTTGTAGTTTTTGCCTTTTTTTAGTTTTTTTAGTTTTTTAGCTTTTCAGTGTTCATTCTAACATTGATGTTAGAAAAAATTTTACGTACCAAGCATGCAAACACAATTTATAATAAAACTCAAAATTATAAATATCTGTTATAAGGTTTTCGAATTACTTTAATCTATTGTCAAAATATATAGAAATATTTATGCAATTACCAGTTTCTACATTTTTAGTTTCAGTTTGCTTTTCAGTTTAGTTTCATTTTTATATATATTTAAGATATAATCTGGCGTAACGGACAGACAACTTATTTTTATATATATAGAAGATAGATTTTTATATATATAGATACAGTTTCTTCTTTAGTTTTTTTTCTTTTTTAGTTTTTTCTTTTTTTAGTTTCTTCTTTTTATTGATTTGTTTTCTTCAATTTCTCAATGTTCATATTAACATTGACACTTGGAAAAATCTTTACGTGCCAAGCATGCTAAAGCTCCAACAATTTAAATTAATTCTCAAATTTGGGGTATCTGTTTTAAGGTTTTCGAATTACTTTAATCTATTGTCAAAATATATTGAAATATTTGTGCAATTCCCAGTTTTTTTTTTAGTTTTTTCTTTTTTTAGTTTTTAGCTTTTTTAGTTTTTTTTTAGTTTTTTATCTTTTTTATTTTTTTACGTTTTTTCTTTTTAGGTTTTTTCTTTTTTTAATTTTTTTAATTTTTAATTTTTTTTTTTTAGTTTTTTCTCTTAGTTTTTTTTTAGTTTTTTACCATTTTTCTTTTTCGAATTACTTTTATCTATTGTCAAAATATTTCGAAATATTTATGCAATTTCCAGTTTTTACATTCTAGTTTGTTTTCTTTTATATATATAGAAGATATAATCTAGCGTAACGGACAGACAACTTATTTTTATATATATAGATATATATATATATATATATATATATATATATATATATATATATATATATATATATATATATATATATATATATATATATACTAGCTGTTGGGGTGGCGCTTCGCGCCACCCCAACACCTAGTTGGTGGGGGCGCTTCGCGCCCCCCCCAAGCCCCCCCGCGCGCGTAAGTCGTTACGCGCCATAATAGTTACGCGCCATTGTAGTTGTGTCCCTATGTCCCACCTGTGAATATAGATAGATATATATATATGGTTTTAACTACGTAAAACTTGCGAATATACAACATTCTTTGCTGTCCCATTGTCTTTGCATATAAATAGATTGTCAGGTTTACCGACTCTTGAACATGCAACATATAATGGTCCATGGGAAAACAATCTGTATTCAGATCTATACCTCATGATTCTAATGATTGCCCTTGAGCTTTGTTGATGGTGATTGCTAATCGACCATTCCCTGTCCCGGTATCCCGGTCGTCATTTACATCCCCCTGTTTCCCCCGGTGTCCCCGTTGTAGTTGTGTCCCTGTGTCCCGGTCGTCATTTATATTCCCTGTGTCCCGGGTCCCGGTCGTCATTTGTATCCCGGTGTCCCGGTCTGTATATACATTCGTTTTTTAGTTTTGTTTTTCTCCTTTATTTTTTTCCTTTTTTTTTTCTTTTTTAGCTTATTTAGATTTTTAGATTTTTTAGTTTTTTTATTAGTTTTTAGTTTTTTTTTCTTTTTAGTTTTTTTGTCCCGGTCGTCATTTATATCCCCCTGTTTCCCCCGGTGTCCCCGTTGTAGTTGTGTCCCTGTGTCCCGGTCGTCATTTATATTCCCTGTGTCCCGGTCGTCATTTGTATCCCGGTGTACCGGAGTTGTGTCCCTGTGTCCCGGTCGTCATTTATATTCCCTGTGTCCCGGGTCCCGGTCGTCATTTGTATCCCGGTGTCCCGGTCTGTATATACATTCGTTTTTTAGTTTTGTTTTTCTCCTTTATTTTTTTCCTTTTTTTTTTCTTTTTTAGCTTATTTAGATTTTTAGATTTTTTAGTTTTTTTATTAGTTTTTAGTTTTTTTTTCTTTTTAGTTTTTTTGTCCCGGTCGTCATTTATATCCCCCTGTTTCCCCCGGGTCGTCATTTATACTCCCTGTGTCCCGGTGCTTTGTTGATTGCTAATCGAACATTCCTTTTGTCCTGGTCGCTTTCTCTTTGAGTGTCGTCATTTATTTTTTTCTTTTTTAGTTCTTTTAGTTTTTACCTTTTTTAGTTTTTTTTAGTTTTTAGTTTTTTAGTTTTTTACCTTTTTTTAGTTTTTTTAGTTTTTTTTAGTTTTTTAGCTTTTTTATTTTTTTTATTAGTTTTTAGTTTTTTTGTAGTTTTTGCCTTTTTTTTAGTTTTTTTTAGTTTTTTAGCTTTTTTATTAGTTTTTAGTTTTTTTTGTAGTTTTTGCCTTTTTTTAGTTTTTTTAGTTTTTTAGCTTTTTTATTTTTTTATTAGTTTTTAGTTTTTTTTGTAGTTTTTGCCTTTTTTTTCTCTTTGAGTGTCGTCATTTATTAGTTTTTTTCCTTTTTTTTTAGTTTTTTATTGGTTTTTACCTTTATTTTAGCTTATTTTTCAGTTTTTTCCTTTTTTTTAGTTTTTTTTATTTTTTATTTTTTTTAGTTTTTTACCTTTTTTTAGTTTTTTAGTTTTTTAGCTTTTTTACTTTTTTTATTAGTTTTTAGTTTTTTTTGTAGTTTTTGCCTTTTTTTAGTTTTTTCAGTTTTTTTTTTAGTTTTTTATTGGTTTTTACCTTTATAGTTTTTTTAGTTTTTTAGCTTTTTTATTTTTTTTATTAGTTTTTAGTTTTTTTTGTAGTTTTTGCCTTTTTTTAGTTTTTTCAGTTTTGACGTCACCTGATCCAGTTTTTTCAGGTGACGTCACCTGACACATCCATCCATCCATCCATCCACAGACAACTTATTTTTATATATATAGAAGATATATATTTATCGGGCACGTGCGTAGGGGGGGCCTTCGGCATCCCCCCCCCCGAAATCTTTGCGAAATGTTTAATTTCCCCATGGTTTCTTTGGATTTCTGGCAAAAGTGGGACGTTTATTAAGAATCTAGATACATGTTTGAAGCCTTTTTTGGGATTTTACAGCATGCAATTATCCGGTCAAGTCACTACCCATTGTCTATCTAACATTTTACTCTCTTTGAAGTAATTAGCGATTGTACTGTTTTTGTTGTTTATTTTTTTCGTAAAGAGAGTTTGATTTCCGCAACAAAATAGAATTATCCTTGATATTAGAGCGTTTATCCCCCCTTTTCAGGATAAAGTACAACTTTTAATGGATCAATTTTGGAAACTATCATTTTTCATTAAAATCGAAGTTTTCACAATAGAAGAACTACCCCCCCCCCCACAGCACCCATATTGCACTGTTAACCCTAAAATTTCCCTTTCAGTGGGATTAAATAGATTAATCACTGGTTCTAAATCGCTAAGAACATAACCTGAGCCTAAAACGTACTTTGATGCTTCAGTCTTCTTCCCCCCATCCGCTACAATACTACAGATTAAAGTTAATCTGTATTTTCCGATATACGTGCTTTTTGCATTTATTTAGTTACTAAATAAAAAAAGGGCTACTTTATATCTGCTGTTTCGAAGGTTTTGGCCCCCCCGGCAAAAAATTTCTGCATACGTGCCTGATCTATATATATAAAAATAAGTTGTCTGTGGATGGATGGATGGATGTGTCAGGTGACGTCACCTGAAAAAACTGGATTAGGTGACGTCAAAACTGAAAAAACTAAAAAAAGGCAAAAACTACAAAAAAAACTAAAAACTAATAAAAAAAATAAAAAAGCTAAAAAACTAAAAAAACTATAAAGGTAAAAACCAATAAAAAACTAAAAAAAAAACTGAAAAAACTAAAAAAAGGCAAAAACTACAAAAAAAAACTAAAAACTAATAAAAAAAGTAAAAAAGCTAAAAACTAAAAAAACTAAAAAAAGGTAAAAAACTAAAAAAAATAAAAAATAAAAAAAACTAAAAAAAAGGAAAAAACTGAAAAATAAGCTAAAATAAAGGTAAAAACCAATAAAAAACTAAAAAAAAAAGGAAAAAACTAATAAATGACGACACTCAAAGAGAAAAAAAAGGCAAAAACTACAAAAAAAACTAAAAACTAATAAAAAAAATAAAAAAGCTAAAAAACTAAAAAAACTAAAAAAAGGCAAAAACTACAAAAAAAACTAAAAACTAATAAAAAAGCTAAAAAACTAAAAAAACTAAAAAAAAGGCAAAAACTACAAAAAAACTAAAAACTAATAAAAAAAATAAAAAAGCTAAAAAACTAAAAAAAACTAAAAAAACTAAAAAAAGGTAAAAAACTAAAAAAACTAAAAACTAAAAAAAACTAAAAAAGGTAAAAACTAAAAGAACTAAAAAAGAAAAAAATAAATGACGACACTCAAAGAGAAAGCGACCAGGACAAAAGGAATGTTCGATTAGCAATCAACAAAGCACCGGGACACAGGGAGTATAAATGACGACCCGGGGGAAACAGGGGGATATAAATGACGACCGGGACAAAAAAACTAAAAAGAAAAAAAAACTAAAAACTAATAAAAAAACTAAAAAATCTAAAAATCTAAATAAGCTAAAAAAGAAAAAAAAAGGAAAAAAATAAAGGAGAAAAACAAAACTAAAAAACGAATGTATATACAGACCGGGACACCGGGATACAAATGACGACCGGGACCCGGGACACAGGGAATATAAATGACGACCGGGACACAGGGACACAACTACAACGGGGACACCGGGGGAAACAGGGGGATGTAAATGACGACCGGGACACCGGGACAGGGAATGGTCGATTAGCAATCACCATCAACAAAGCTCAAGGGCAATCATTAGAATCATGAGGTATAGATCTGAATACAGATTGTTTTCCCATGGACCATTATATGTTGCATGTTCAAGAGTCGGTAAACCTGACAATCTATTTATATGCAAAGACAATGGGACAGCAAAGAATGTTGTATATTCGCAAGTTTTACGTAGTTAAAACCATATATATATATCTATCTATATTCACAGGTGGGACATAGGGACACAACTACAATGGCGCGTAACTATTATGGCGCGTAACGACTTACGCGCGCGGGGGGGCTTGGGGGGGGCGCGAAGCGCCCCCACCAACTAGGTGTTGGGGTGGCGCGAAGCGCCACCCCAACAGCTAGTATATATATATATATATATATTATATATATATATATATATATATATATATATACTAGCTGTTGGGGTGGCGCTTCGCGCCACCCCAACACCTAGTTGGTGGGGGCGCTTCGCGCCCCCCCAAGCCCCCCCGCGCGCGTAAGTCGTTACGCGCCATATTAGTTACGCGCCATTGTAGTTGTGTCCCTATGTCCCACCTGTGAATATAGATATATATATATATATATATATATATATATATATATATATATATATATATATATATATATATATATATATATATATATATATATATATATATATATATATATATATATATATATATATATATATATATATATATATATATATATATATATATATATATATATATATATATATATATATATATATATATATATATATATATATATATATATATATATATATATATATATATATATATATATATATATATATATATATATATATATATATATATATATATATATATATATATATATATATATATATATATATATATATATATATATATATATATATATATATATATATATATGTTTTTAACTACGTAAAACTTGCGAATATACAACATTCTTTGCTGTCCCATTGTCTGTGCATATAAATAGATTGTCAGGTTTACCGACTCTTGAACATGCAACATATAATGGTCCATGGGAAAACAATCCGTATTCAGATCTATACCTCATGATTCTAATGATTGCCCTTGAGCTTTGTTGATGGTGATTGCTAATCGACCATTCCCTGAGTCGCCATCGTCATTTATATATCCCCCTGTGCACCCCGGCGTCCCCTTTGTAGTTATGTCCCTGTGTCCCGGTCGTCATTTATATTCCCTGTGTCCCGGTCGTCATTTGTGTCCCGGTGTTCCAGTCTGTGATTTCTCTTTGAGTGTCCCGGGCGTCATTTATATTCCTTGTGTCCCGGTGTCCCGGTCGTCATTTATATCCCCCTGTGCCCCCCGGCGTCCCCATTGTAGTTGCGTCCCTGTGTCCCGGTCGTCATTTATATTCCCTGTGTCCCGGTCGTCATTTGTATCCCGGTGTCCCGGTCTGTATATACATTCGTTTTTTAGTTTTGTTTTTCTCCTTTATTTTTTTCCTTTTTTCTTTTTTAGTTTATTTAGATTTTTAGATTTTTTAGTTTTTTTATTAGTTTTTAGTTTTTTTTTTAGTTTTTACCATTTTTTTAGTTTTTTTAGTTTTTTTTTTTACTTATGTCCTGGTCGTCATTTATACTCCCTGTGTCCCGGTCGTCATTTGTGTCTCGGTGCTTTGTTGATTGCTAATTTATATTATATTTATATTTATATTTTTTATATTTATTAATATTTTTTTAGTTTTCTTTTTCTCTTATTTTTCAGTTTTTTCCTTTTTTTTAGTTTTTTCTTTTTTAGTTTTTAGTTTTTTTTTTGTTTTTTACCTTTTTTTAGTTTTTTTAGTTTTTTTAGTTTTTTAGCGTTTTTAGTTTTTTTATTAGTTTTTAGTTTTTTTTTTAGTTTTTGCCTTTTTTTTAGTTTTTTCAGTTTTTTTTTAGTTTTTAGTTATTTACCTTTTTTTAGTTTTTTTTTAGTTTTTTAGCTTTTTTAGTTTTTTTTCTTTTTAGTTTTTTTTGTAGTTTTTACCTTTTGTAGTTTTTTTTCTTCTTTTGTATTAGTGTGAAATAATTCAGACGTCATATGCGGACAAACACGACGTCAGTTTTTTCCTTTTTTTTAGTTTTTTCTTTTTTAGTTTTTAGTTTTTTTTTGTTTTTTACCTTTTTTTAGTTTTTTTAGTTTTTTTAGTTTTTTAGCTTTTTTAGTTTTTTTTATTAGTTTTTAGTTTTTTTTCAGTTTTTTTTAGTTTTTAGTTTTTTACCTTTTTTTAGTTTTTTTTAGTTTTTTAGCTTTTTTAGTTTTTTTTCTTTTTAATTTTTTTTGTAGTTTTTACCTTTTGTAGTTTTTTTTTCTTCTTTTGTATTAGTGTGAAATAATTCAGACGTCATATGCGGACAAACACGACGTCACTCGACAGACAGACAGACAGACATAACCCACAAACAACTTATTTTTATATATATTTATTCATATTTTTTTTAGTTTTCTTTTTCTCTTTTATTTTTCAGTTTTTTCCTTTTTTTTAGTTTTTTTCTTTTTTAGTTTTTAGTTTTTTTTAGTTTTTTACCTTTTTTTAGTTTTTTTTAGTTTTTTTAGTTTTTTAGCTTTTTTAGTTTTTTTATTAGTTTTTATTTTTTTTGTAGTTTTTGCCTTTTTTTATTTTTTTCAGTTTTTTTTTAGTTATTAGATTTTTACCTTTTTTTAGTTTTTTTTAGTTTTTTAGCTTTTTTAGTTTTTTTTTCTTTTTAGTTTTTTTTGTAGTTTTTACCTTTTTTAGTTTTTTTCTTCTTTTGTATTAGTGTGAAATAATTCAGACGTCATATGCGAACAAACATGACGTCACCTGATCCATCCACAGACAGACAGACAACTTATTTTTATATAGATAGATATATATATATATATACTAGCTGTTGGGGTGGCGCTTCGCGCCACCCCAACACCTAGTTGGTTGGGCGCTTCGCGCCCCCCAAGCCCCCCCGCGCGCGTAAGTCGTTACGCGCCATATTAGTTACGCGCCATTGTAGTTGTGTCCCTGTGTCCCACCTGTGAATATAGATAGATTTATATATGTGTTTCAAACTACGTAAAAATTGCGAATATACAACATTCTTGGCTTTCCCATTGTCTGTGCATATACAAAGCCGTATGTACTATTAATGACGTCATATGCAAACGCTCTTTTTACAAACAAACATACATGCATACACACAACTCGTTTTTATATAGATAGATCGATAGATAGATACAATACAAATTAACTGCGTAAAACTTGCGAATATACAACATTCTTCGCTGTCCAATTGTCGCTGCATATAAATAGATTGTCAGGTTTACCGACCCTCGAACCTGCAACGTACAATTGTCCATGGGAAAAACAATCAGTATTAAGATCTATACCACATTTTTCTAATGATTGACCTTGAGCTTTGTTAATGGTGATTGCAAATGCTAGTCGAATTGGGAATTGCAATCTTTTAAATTGAAAAGGCAGATCCGTTGGAATCATGGGAATGCGAGGAATAAGAACAGCCTCACCCTCAAAAAGCCCTGTCAAGATTGTGGCCTCTATTAGGTTTTCCATTGTTTTTTTTACGGCAAGTCGCGTGCCATTGCAAAGCTTTGGTGGGTTGATATTTCTTAAAAGTATTATTGGTACGCCTAATTTTAGTTGTAGCACGTGTGGTGGAAACCCTGAAAGATCCACGGAATTTATAAATTCAGATGGATAATTAACCGCTTCATTTGGTTCCAAAACTGTGTCGACTGACTTGTAAAGGACTGCCTGGTCTCGAATCTTGGTCAAAACAATATTGTTGATTTCGTGGACGTCTATATTTTTGGGTGCGAGAATCGCTCTTTAACTTAGCCATTTATTATTTTCATAATTGTTTAGAATATTCGGAAATACTTTTTTCAATCAATTCATTTTTGGACGTCACTAAATTACAGAAATCAGCAGGTAGTTGTATACGTCCTGAAATTGAGTCTACTGGGAGCTTTCCGTTTCCTACTGCCAGCAATTGATCTGAAAATGTTTGACCAGAGTCATCGTTTTGCAATCGGACACGCATATTTGTAGTTAATTTTAATGTTTTTACGTGTGCCCATAAATTAGAATTTTTCAGGCAAGCATTCATTTCGTCTGCAGGAGTTGATCTAGGTATTATAGGTAATGTTTGCCTGAAATCTCCCGCAAGCAATATTAAGGTGCTGCCAAAGGGTTTCGACTTCCCTCGCAAATCTTTCAAGCATTGATCCAGAGCCTCGAGCGATTTTTTGTGTGCCATTGTGCACTCATCCCAAATAATAAGTTTGAATTGCTGCAATACTTTACCCATCCCAGATGATTTGGAAATAATGCACGTGGGAGTTTCTGTAGAATGCAAATTCAGAGGCAATTTCAAAGCGGAATGAGCAGTTCTTCCACCAGGCAGCAATGTTGCGGCTATTCCGGACGACGCAATTGCCAACACTATATCATTTTTTGATCGAATTCATGCCAGAATCAGTTTTATCACAAACGTTTTACCAGTACCTCCTGGCGCATCCAAAAAGAAAATTTCTCCAACGTTGTTATCGACACAATGCATTATCGTATCATAAATCCATTCAATTCAGAATTTCTATCACTGATGAAGTACAATTGTAAAAATTTATGATTCTCGCCTGAGAATGGCACGCTTTCTGTTCTTTCTTTCTCTATCAGCCTCAAGCCTGTTTCCTTGCTGTTCTTTTGATTCCTCGGCACGCTTTCTTTTCTGACTTTCTCTATCAGCAGCAAGTTTTTTGGCATAGACTCTTTGAGCATCTTCCTCGGCTGTTTTCATTGTAAGTTCATCAGTCATTTTAAAGTTAAACATTAATAGATTTCTACGTGAACGCATGTCTTAAATATCTTTAATGACGTCACCGTCATAGCAAAAATGACGACAACTAACTTCATGACGTCAGTCAACACACAAACATGACGTCACCTGACAGACACATCCACAGACAACTTATTTTTATATATATAGATAGAAGATATATATATATATATATATATATATATATATATATATATATATATATATATATATATATATATATATATATATATATATAATCATATATATATATATATATATATATATAATCATATATATATATATATATATATATTATATATATATATATATATATATATATATATATATATATATATATATATATATATATATATATATATATATATATATATATATATATATATATATATATATATATATATATATATAATCATATATATATCAATTCTTCCCACTGTAAAATTTACCCTTGACAGTTCAACCCCAGAAATTTACCTCCCCATGGAAAGTCTCTTCATGGAAACCAGTTCCAAGCACAGATTCCCCTTCCCAAAAATGTCTAAATACTTTCCTATAACAAATACTTTACGTAAGCAATGGTCAAATTTCAAAACTGATGGGCGGCTTTTCCACCCATCAGTTTTGGTCAAAACGGCGTGGGCGGCTTTTCTAGGGGGGAGTATTTCCAAAAAAAAAACTTTAGAAACATCAAAAATGTGAAATTGATATTTAATCCATTTTAATTTTTGGGAATATTTTGGTTTGTGCAGATATTATGAAAGTAAAGAGTAACATTTAACCCCAAAATGAGCATTCCGTATACGAGGTAGATTGGCCCTTCCTCAACCTCATGGTTGCAGAAACTTTGGAGGATGAGGATGCTCTTCATATCAGAAATTGAGAGTTCTAGTCTCTTTTTAATAAATCAGAAGTGATTATAGATCAACCATCCATGGGGGAAAGGGGTTAAACCTTTGCTTCTTTCTATTAAATGCATCTTTATACTTTCTCTATAGCCGTCAACAAAGCACTCAAGTAAAGCCGACCCATTAAGAATTAAATAGAAAAAACAAGTTTTTCTAACTGAAAGTAAGGAGTAACATTGAAACTTAAAACGAACAGAAATTATTCCGTATATGAAAGGGGCTTTTCCTCCTTAACCCCCACACTCTTTAAGCTAAAGTTTGACTCTTTCTCTTAACTCCACTTTTAAAGCAGTAAAAAAGTGAAACTACAATAGAGTTCTCTGATACACTGAATCTGATGGTGTGATTTTTGTTAAGATTGTATTACTTTTAGGGAGTTTTCCCCCTATTTTCTAAAATAAGGCAAATTTTCTCAGGCTCGTAACTTTTGATGGGTAAGACTAAACTAGATGAAACATATATATTTAAAATCAGCATTAAAATGCAATTCTTTTGACGTAAATATTGGTATCAAAATTCCGTGTTTTAAAGTTTCGGTTACTATTGAGCCGGGTCGCTCCTTACTACAGTTCGTTACCACGAACTGTTTGATAGACTTCTGCATTTCAAATTGGACCAAGATGTTTGTCAAAGCTGCGATAGATAAGGATTTTGACAGAATTGGTCGTAGCAATTGAAAAAAAAGGAGTCCTATAATATTTTCTTATGTAATAAAAAAAGTAAATATCGTTTTAAAAATACATATAAAAACTATTAAACTCCCCCGGAGTATTGCTGGCTTTATATGCCGTAATCTGACCAAACAAAAAGTTTGTGGTAACAATAGATTCTGTTTTTGAAAGGAAACTCAAACGTAAGTTTTTGAAGAAATTAGATGACATAAATAAGATCGGCTTCGTATGTCTAATTTAAATCGCTAAGCTGTTTCGAACTATATGACATTCATATTTTAATTGATTTCTATCGTCTTGAAATAGGGCTTTTAAAATTAGAGTGGGTGTGACAGTTTATTTTTTTTTATTTAATTACCAATGATTTTTTGTAACAATACTTCATACATGTTATTGGCCATGCTTAGGAGTATATGAATGGATTTTATCAATAAGAAATACCAGTTCCTGAGAAAGATATTGAGCATTGTTTCTGATAGGAAAATAGCAATAGATCGAATTTGAGGGGGTTCCTCTTAACCGCATAACCCTAAAGATATTCTCTCAGACACTTTCTTAGTTTCGTGTCTCACCAATTTATCATTCTCTTTGGTTTGGATTCTTTTCTTTCTTTTTTTTCAAGTGTTCTTTTGGATCCAAGCAACAGTAACTAGACAAATATTACTGTAGATCTCAATCATGGCTTCCGATATTTGATTAGGCCTTATATTATTATTAATTTCTTAGTATTATTTTTTCTGTCTATTTGACAATTAAGTGTATGTGATAAAAAGTATATCCTTAAATTTTAGCATTGAATCCTATGGTGGATAATGTAAGTACTTGAACAATGACTCAGCTAAATGTATTTTTGATTAGATACACACTTTGTAGCATTTTTGTTTACTTAGTTCTATAGAAAAGTATCTTGTCATTGTCACTAACTTTTGTATTGACATTACTTTCAAGAACAGCTTGCCACTTATGGATTATGCCTACGAAAAAAAAAAAATAAAATAAAAAAAATGCTGATTCAGAACACTTGGTCAGACTAAAAATTTTTTAATACAAGACGCCTTGTAAATTGACATTTTTCAAAAACAATAGTCACAAAGTCAATATATTAAGTATTGCTTAGCAGTGACCTTAATCATAAAAAAGCTGTAAACCAACACTGATTAACTCTACATACAGAGAACCAGAGGAACCATTAGCAGAAAATCTTTTGATACAGGCTAAACATTGTCTAATGCATGATGCCTTGTAATTTGACATTTTTCAAACAATAGTCAGAAAGTTAATATATTAAGTATTGCCTAGCAGTGACCTTAATCATAAAGAAGCTGTAAACCAACATTGATTAACTCTACATACAGAGAACCAGAGGGACTATTAGCAGAAAATCTTTTCATTCAGACTAAGCATTGTCTAATGCATGACGCCTTGTAAATTGACATTTTTCAAAACAATTGTCACAAAGTCAATACATTAGTATTGCCTACCAGTGACCTTAATCATAAAGAAGATGTAAACCAAAATTGATTAACTCTACATACAGAGAACCAGAGGGACTATTAGCAGAAAAGCTTTTGATTCAGACTAAACATTGTCTAATGCATGACGCCTTGTAAATTGACATTTTCAAAACAATAGTCACAAGGTCAATATATTAAGTATTGCCTAGCAGTGACCTTAATCATAAAGAAGCTGTAAACCAAAATTGATTAACTCTACATACAGAGAACCAGAGGGACTATTAGCAGAAAAGCTTTTGATTCAGACTAAACATTGTCTAATGCATGGCGCCTTGTAAACTGACATTTTTCAAAACAATTGTCACAAAGTCAATATATTAAGTATTGCCTAGCAGTGACCTTAATCATAAGGAAGCTGTAAACCAACATTGATTAACTCTACATACAGAGAACCAGAGGGACCATTAGCAGAAAATCTTTTGATTCAGACTAAACATTGTCTAATGCATGACGCCTTGTAAATTGACATTTTTCAAAACAATTTTCACAAAGTCAATATATTAAGTATTGCCTAGCAGTGACTTTAATCATAAAGAAGCTGTAAACCAACATTGATTAACTCTACATACAGAGAACCAGAGGGACCATTAGCAGAAAATCTTTTGATTCAGACTAAACATTGTCTAATGCATGACGCCTTGTAAATTGACATTTTTCAAAACAATAGTCACAAAGTCAATATATTAAGTATTGCCTAGCAGTGACCTTAATCAAAGAAGATGTAAACCAACATTGATTAACTCTACATACAGAGAACTAGAGGGACTATTAGCAGAAAATCTTTTGATTCAGACTAAACATTGTCTAATACATGACGGCTTGTAAATTGACATTTTTCAAAACAATATTCACAAAGTCAATATATTAAATAGTGCCTAGCAGTGACCTTAAGCATAAAGAAGCTTTAAACCAACATTGATTAACTCTACATACAGAGAACCAGAGGGACTATTAGCAGAAAATCTTTTGATTCAGACTAAACATTGTCTAATACATGACGCCTTGGAAATTGACATTTTTCAAAAACAATAGTCACAAAGCCAATATATTAAGTATTGCCTAGCAGTGACCTTACTCATAAAGAAGCTCTAATTCAACATTGATTAACTCTACACACAGAGAACCAGAGGGACTATTAGCAGAAAATCTTTTGATTCAAAAGGTCCGTTTTTTCTGGTTTAAATTCTCACACAGGAGAACGAATTAGATGAAATTTATTCATTTATAAGAAAAATAAGCGCATTTATATATTGTTTTGCAAGAAAAAAAGAAGAGGTGGCAATAATAAAAAAAAGAACGAAATAATAAAACATTAAAGACAAAATTAGACACTTTAAAATACATCACAGCTTCAATAGAATACTATATCAGTTTCTATGTCTAAAGACGATTCAGTTTCGATAAACGAGAATTATTCATGGCAAAAGATGTATACGACTCAACGTTCAATTAGAGCTATTAGGAGCTGTGGTGTAAGCTTTATCAAGGGGCCGATTGGGAGATCAAGAAAAGTAACGTAGTTAGCCGGCTTGACCCTGCTGTTCCAGAATAGGACAAATAACAAAAGAGTAAAACATTAAAGACAAAAATTAGACACTTTAAAATACATCACAGCTTCAATAGAATACTGTGTCAGTTCCGATGTCTAAAGACGATTCAGTTTCGATAAGCGGGAATTATATGAAGGATCTTGCTTTTCCACTGTCAACAATACATTTTATTTAAACCAAATCTTATTTGGTCAAACATCTTAAACTTTCCCATAAAACAAGATTTGTGGATCCATATGGGGAAACATAAAAGATATTTCATGAAGTAAAAGAAAACTGACCGAAATTTTTAACTATTTGAATTTGTATATAATTGCCAAAAAGGCGTGGCGTACAGATAAGGCAGTAAGGTAACTGAACTGAAAAGTTTAGAAAGAAAATGGCGGTTGAAGCGTATTTTATTTGCTGCAAAAGATGTATACGACTCAACGTTCAATTAGAGCTATTAGGAGTTGTGGTGTAAGCTTTATCAAGGGGCCGATTGGGAAACCAAGAAAAGTAGAGCGGTCAGCTGGCTTGACCCTGCTGTTCCAGAATAGGGTGTCAGCTAGTGGCTCTTGTTTCCAGTTGAAGAAAATGACTTCTGAGCATTAAACACAAGATCGAACATCTTTCACATGATATGTTTTAAAGCCAAGTAGTAAATAATTTCTGAGACCACACTGGCTAAGTTGCGAGAGCTACCCTTTCACCGTTACTAAGAAAGGGTCGTCGTATTTTAGTTTTGTGTTTTGTTTTAAGGTTTGGTTTTATATATTTTTATCAGTTTTATTTTGCACTGAGGACGGTCAAGTGGAGGTCTTGATCGAGATATTTGCACAATTTTTCACTGGTTGTTTATTGCCCTCGTTTTCTTCCTTTCTTCACGATTTTATGTTTTAAAGCCAAGTAGGTACTCAAAGGGGGGTTGTTTGTCTACTCAGGAATACAAATAATACGTTTGGCTTGAAGAAAGATGTCACAGATGTATCTATGAATCTCTTAATCTCTTTGTCCCTCTTTCCTCTATATTTTTTCTATTTATTTTTCTTTTGTGGAGTTTACTACCAACATATTCGCCTGAATACTTTTTTGCCTGAACTTTGTGTTTTCTTAATCAAATCCTAACCTAATAGAAATTAATGGCCCCTAGCAGACAAAACATCTTTTCCGTTGAATGTGAACTTTCGTGATTTTACTAGAAAACGTTAGATGTCGATATTTTTCTCTCAGAGACGAATGAGCTCACATTTTCTGCATATTGCCTAGAATTTCCCTGATCCAAACGTCTGGTCTCCTAATGAAATTCACAAGCCAGAAGCTCTGACAGTGAGAAAGTTTGAAAAATCACAGAGAGTAATAGCGGTTTTCTATTAGCTATGTAGGCTTATCACACTAGCTCACAAAATTTCTCTATCAATATAAACTGACTCATAGACTTTGTTTTAGGGGACCAATCACACAAAATAACTCTAAACCCTCTAACAAAATATAAAAAAATATCAGAGGGTCAAGATAAAAGAAAAACAACTTAAATTATTTCTAAAGGTCTCTTTAGAGACCCAGAGTTTTTTTCTAAAAACTCTGGGATAAACAAAACGGGGTCATCGACGTGGTACCTATGTAAAACAAATATGCTTGACCTTTGCCCTCTACTATCAAATTTTCTATTACAATTTTTGATTGTAGTAAATTGAGATAAAATAAAATTTATTTAAAAAAATTAAAACAATTTTAAGTTCAATCCAAAATATTTTGGCAAATGACGTCATTGTAATACTGTATACAAAAATGGCATCACTCACATAAACACTTTTTTTCCGAAATTAAATTGTAAACGGCATGTCGAAGTACACGATTCGGTGCTTTTCCGTCAACCTCTTCTCAAACTCTGGGATAAACAAAACAGGGTCATCGACGTGGTACCTATCCAGAACAAATATGTTTCGTAGATGCATTAGAAAGCTTAGCAGAATCATTAGGTAATTACATAAACTTAAATAAATACAAAGCTTGTCTCTATAAGCAAACTTCATGGGAAATTTAGTTGGCCCAGGGGTGTGCAATGAGCTAAAACATGTTTGCTAAAATTAACTTAGAGCTGTCAATTTTTGCGCAACTCAAACGTAGACCGGAAATAACTTGGTGGATGAACAGAAGCCTTAAGCTTTCCAATCTACCTTCATATGCACTGAGAAACTTGAGTTTTAATCTAGAAAACGTTCTCTCTGTCAATATAAATTCTAAACGAATAAAGACTTTGGGCGTGACGAAGAGGGTACAAGAACATGAAACTCCGCTTTGGTTGTACTGACACTTAGACTGACATCTATGTAGCCCTTAAGTAGAAGATCAGTAATAGCCTTTAGATCAATAAGTAATATTCTAATCCTAAGTGCACTGTGGCGTAACAAAACAGGCTCAGGTTCTTACTATCGAAGGAAAATCTACAGGACAAATATCGAGTCACGCTAGACGTTGACATGTTGGACAGTGTCGGGATAAAAACTGAATCTTTTCACAAGGTCATGATAGAGCTTAATCGTTGACAAAGCTAAACTGTGGAAGAGTTAACGAAAACAAGTTATGACACACTTTTATCCAACAAAATAATTTTTAAATGACTTAACGAATTAAATGCGATGAATATGTCTGCCTCACAGAATAAGAGAGACCGTTCATACTGTTAGGCTTTAGCTAAAATGCGTATGAAAGGACGATACACAAAACCATAACACAAGCGACGATTGAACTAGTTAAGATGATCAAGTAACAAACTGGAATCCCTCTGAAGATGCTCAATCTGGTCATATCTGGCCAAAAACTGCTCATTTTTTCCCTCTTTGGCTTTGTTATAGCTGATGACGCAAGTCTGGCTTTTTCAACCTGGCGTTAACCAGCCTTTTATAACCTTTCTTGTATATTTGAGCTACTGGAGTACGACACTGGAGAATGATGTGTCACAATCATGTAATATTTACCACCAGATTTTAGCCCGAGCTGTGACTTTCTTTGTCAGAAGTAAGCAATCCAAATTCGGCCTACTGATCCCTGGCATTAAACGACGAACTGGGACTGAAGCCTACTAGGAAGTTTTTGTGGCGTTGATTTTTATCTGCAGTACATATACAATATTATACTCAGTTTCATCCGGTAAAAGTAACTGGTAGGGTACTTTGGTTTTATCCCGGCTTATAATACAAATTCCTCTGTAGAAATTAGAGTCCATCTTAGTCCATTCGACCTTTGTCGGTTAACCGGTTTGATTCTTCAGCGGAACAGGGTTCAAGCCGGTTTAAAAACTAACACCCAAATGATCACTCATAATGGGCTCACCATCTGCATGAATAATATCACACAATTTGAAATTATACTGTACGTTGTAAATGCTTGCTGAGGCTCCTGTTTAGGGAGTAAGTGTATATGAATGGTCCTTATGGTTGTCTGTGACTTCCTGGGGGATACTGGCAAGCGTGTTTCCACGAGCTTGATGTTCGCTTTCTCCAAGTCACACTGAAAACTTCTACAGAATAACTCTATGGTCAACAAGTCCTGCTGAAAAAGGGAAAGCTGACCACAAGACTAGGTGAATCGTCACTCAGATGCCAGGGTGCTCTTATTAGTAGATAAGTAAACAGTGATGAGGACAAAGCCACCAGGCCCCAGGAAATCGGGCCACAAGATAGTAATCATGCGATTTGAGGATTCAGTGTGCAGTCAACGATAATAGAGGATTGCTTAGCTTTGTGTAGAAATAAATAAAAAACACAAGTTTTTTTAACTGAAAGTAAGGAGCGACATTAAAACTTAAAACGCACAGAAATTACTTCGTATATGAAAGAGGCTGCTTCCTCATCAACGCCCCGCTCTTTACGCTAAAGTTTGATTCTTTCTCTTAATTCTTCTTTTTAAAACAGTAAAAGCTCGAAAGTTCTACAGTAGGGTTCTCTGATACGCTAAATCTGATGGTGTGATTTTCGTTAAGATTCTATGACTTTTAGAAAATAGTTTCCCCCTATTTTCTAAAATAACGCAAATTTTCTCAGGCTCGTAACTTTTGATGGGTAAGACTAAACTTGATGAAACTTATATATTTAAAACCAGCATTAAAATGCGATTCTTTTGATGTAGCTATTGGTATCAAAATTCCATTTTTTAGAGTTTTGGTTACTATTGAGCCGGGTCGCTCCTTACTACAGTTCGTTACCACGAATTGTTTGAAACCACATTTTCTACGGCAACAGTTGAATCAGTATGAAGTTATCCAAGACGCGTAAATATTCCTGCAGAGAAAAAAATTTATATTAATGGCAAAGAACCGTCATTTAGTCCATATTAACTGAATTATGCCCAAAAGTGGGTCGGGAAAATTTTCATGAACTACTCATTTTCTTTTGGGCTTAGGGTTAATTTCTTCATTGAATTTTTCACAGCAGGGCACTTCATGGTGCATGCGTGACGGACGTTTTAACTATCTGGACACTTGGTAGACTTGACTCTGATGGACTGTATTTTTAGTCGGAGCCTGAGCATCAGAAAACTATTTAAAGTGGTTAAAAGCTTAGAACTTAAATTACTGCTTATGGAGATCAAACAGTTTGTGGTAACGAATTGTAGTAAGGATTGAAAAGTTCTAGTGCCCTTTTTAAGTTACCGAAAAAATCGGAGGGCACCCAGGCCCCCTCCCTAAGTTTTTTACTGTTCTGAAAAGAAGAGTTGAGATAAAGAGTCAAACTTTAGCTTAAAGAGCGAGGCGTTGATGAGGAAGCAGTCCCTTTCATATACGAAGTAACTTCTGTTCGTTTTAAGTTTTAATGTCACTTCTTACTTTCAGTTAAAAAAAACTTTTTTTTTTAATTTAATCTTGATAAGGGACAAATCTGAGGTTGTGAAGTACACGAAAACACCAAAAATTTTCTTCTTCTCTAGAAGTGCCTCCCTAGAAGGGAGGTACTTCTAGATTGCTTAGCTTTAGGGAACCTCCCTAGGGAGGTTCCCTCTAGAAGAACCTCCCTGGTGTAATTTACCGGTACATGTAAGCTGAATGTAGTGTAAATTCTTATGCATCAATGTAGAAGTGTCGTAATGAATACGATTTCCAAACGCGATGATGGTTCCAATACAAAAAGCTTATGAAGAAGCAGGCATACACAGCCAACCCCGAGTCCAGATTGGCTAAATTCCTAGTAATTTTGAGCCCTGTGAATAAAGTCATGAATTTATGACTATGCAGGAAAGATAGGCTACAATGATTTGACCTTGATTTGAAGTAGGATGAGACTCCTACCAGGGTAGGAGTGGGATTTTTCTAGCAGTAGAGGTAGCAGCAATAGTAATTATACTAATAATAGTTGGTTCATAAAAACTGTAATGAAAGTAGTACCAACAGTGTTGATCGTAGTGGGAGTGCTCGTGATGAGAATGGTTGTTGCCGTAACAGTCGATAAAATTGACCGAAGTAATAACAGGTAATGTAGTGGTTGTATTAGGACTGGAAATTTTATGTAAAGCCAAAGTTCCCTAAACTTCAAAACTGTGCATTTCATTCATTAATAAAATTAATCTTTGACAAGCGACATTTAATCATATAAGTCTGTTTAATAATGAGTAGAACAGTAATGAGTAGAACAGGTACACCAAGTTTATATTTACTGTATTAGGGGTGGGAAAAAAGACTCGGTCCCCACCTTTAGTCTTCTGTAAGACAGCTCAAAATCCTTGCATTTTCCTGATTTTAATAAAACGCAATATTTTCTTCTTCCTGCGCCAATCGGATCCATGATGCATATGTTTTGAAAGGGCTGTTTGAAGAATTAGCGTTACCCTTGAGGCTCCACGCTCCACGTTGTCATCCAAGGCATGATTTTTTTTTTAACTTTTTGCCTGCTCGAATTGTAACCACCGTTTTAAAATTTCTATAAATACAATTGGGGATATGATGGCACAGAAGTCAGGGTTGGGTACTTTGATGACTTCGGGTAGTTTCAACTTTTCGCGGTCATCCGTTCTAAATGATGAAGCAGAAAAAGGTAGAATGGTACAAGTCAAATACATCGCTTTTTTACTAAGCCCACACTAAAGCTTAAGTCACATAGACGTTACTTTAAAAAATAAAGAGAGGGAGCGAACAATTTTATGTTTTTTTTTTAGTGAGGATACAAAGAAAAGAAATTCTTCAAAACCTAGGGGGAAGCGCATTTTTGTTTCTAATGAAAATGCGAAAAGAGTGTCTCTCACAATCCAGGGAGTCGCTGCCATCCCTTCCCAATTTGCACACCCGGTGGGTTATAGTTATAATCATTGATTCAGCAATCTCAATTTGCAAATACGGGTATATAGACACCGTGCTCTTCTTACACTTTGATGCAAAACCAAGGTGCCAGCATTGATTTTAATAATATTCTTGTTTAGATAATGGCTTAATTGGCAATCTTTGACAAAATATAGTAATCGAAGGTTTAAATGGTTAAAAGAGGAAGTAAATGTCTGTGGTTAATATTTCAGTGCACGAGCACTTTGGTTCACATTACCCTGGCGTGATTAAACTGAAGTGATTAGCTGCTCAGTATGTGGCCTTATTTAGAACATTCATAACCTAAGTTGAAAAATCCTACTTATGGCTTGTTACTCTTTTTTTCTGTGCACATTTCGATATTTTTCTTTTTAAACGAATGTTTTTTCCTCTAAATGATTTCTTCGTTACTATTGAATTTATTTACATGCTCAAAAATGAAAACTACTAGATCGATATTTAGCTCTTCCATGACTGTCTTGAACTTTTACTTTATTGTCAAAAATAGAACTTTATTCTGTTCTGATATAGCTATTTATTCCTCAATTTTTTTTTGTGGAGGGCCAATCAAGATTTCGAGTATGAAAAAAGGATAAATCATCTAACGTTTAATTTTAGGAAAATATTAACAAAAATGACCTTAAATGACGTAACTAGTATTTTATGGTAAAAAAATGCAATTTTTTGCAGTATACCTTGTTTTTATAATATATCGTTGTGACTGTCAACATTCACGGGTGGTGAACTATCAGTAAAGAATTATCCATTTCAATAGCAGCTGAAACTTCAAAAAGGCGAGTTTTTAACAATTTATTCTGATTCCAAGTATATAAAATCTATAAGGTTAAAACTACGTTAAAAACCAATAACCATACAAAAAGGCTATAACTTCAGAAAAAATGGAGACTCTCTTCAGGGAAAAGACCCCCATTAAATTCAGTACAACTGTACCCAGCAGCGGAGGGTTTTTTGCTAATGTAACCCGATTAACAAAAGATATGAAGTCACGAAAAATACCTAATTTTGTCTTTTCCATGCTGCAATAGCATTTACAGTGAAATAAAACATAAATGCTTACAAACGAAAATTCTGAGGTGGTCATTTAGATCTAAATTCATAGCGAATTTTGCTTGTTTTAAACCTGAAATTTAAATAAGCGTATTTCAACTCGTTTACTTTTTAAAGTCCTTTTTTGCTTTTTACAGAATGTTGTGTTTTAAATTTAATATCGCTTAGTTTTATTTAATGACAGAGTTTTTGTATACCTTGATACAACAGCAATGCCAGCTAATAGACTGCTTCAAAATGTGCTAGTTAACATTATGTATTAATAGTAAAAAGTTGGTAGTTTTGGCGCAAGTGATCTTGGAAGTGGTAATAGTCATACGCTACAAATCATTCCGGTAGAAAATTCCCTGGTTAGAGCATGTCATTGTAGGAGTAGTCGCATTGAGAAGTCGGTAGGGTGGTCATTTAACGATGGCAGAGGTAATTATGATATGGATATCCAGATTTCACTCTGGAATGCTGGCTTATCAAAATCCCATTGAAGTAAAGAAGATTGGCTTGAGGGAAGTCTTGGCTTGCTGTGAGTTTTTGTCGTTGTTTTTATTGAGTCCACCTTACCATGACGTTTTTGTTGTGGATTCATTCCAAAATTTCAATCTTTTTCTTTACGTTTTATAGATCAATTTTCAGCTCTGACCTTGTGTACTTTTTGATAAGAATCGCTCTTTACTAATTGTTTACTAATGACTACAATGCAAGAACAGATAGACAAGCCAAAAATTCTTAATGATCAAATAAGATAAGATTTATTAATCCAAGAAAAAAAACAAGACATCAGACAGCAAATACTCCCCTCAAATCATTAAGGATGTGCAGAGTTGTGCAAGGCTGTAAGGTCGTGCCATGTGCAAACCTATTTTGGGGGATCTTGTGCTCTAGGTACCCACGTACAAAGGATTTTTATTTCATGGGGGGGAAATCCAATTATAAAAAACAAGTTTTTGACAATTTAAATAAGAAATGCCCATAAATTCAGAAAATCTTTGGATTTTTTGTGTGGGTAGTGGTGGATGGACTTTCAGGCCTTCTTTCTGCGTATGGCCTAAGCTCAGAGGAATTTAAAGGATATGGCTTCAAGAGAGAGAGTAAAAAGTGAAGTTTTGATTAGATGGAATGGAGGAAAAAGCGTTCGCAACTGTTTTAGCTTCAAGTGGTTTGGTACTACAGTGATTTGTTAGTAGCTACCTGTGCTCAAAATAGCCTTTTACTATTATTTTTTTTTGGTGTAATTAATGAGCTGACTGCAGTTTTTTTGAACGTCATGCTTTTTACAAAGTTCGTGGCAATGATTTGTAAGATTCGTGTGAGACAAAACAAACAAAATTGGTATATTTAACTAAAGCTATATTTAGCTGTGTCATATTTAAGTACTTCTATTTTAGAACATCTGTTATGAATTTAAATTCCTAATAATACTTTACGATATAAAATTAATATGGTTTATATTTTAGGAATTTTAATAAAGATAATTTATACCACATTAAAAGTATTAAGTAAAAACTGTTTTTCTTACAGAAGTAAAGAGCGAAGTTTATACTTAAAATACACGAAAAATATTGTTATGTTGATTACGTATGATATATCTGCAAAACTAGCTAAAAAATACTGAATCATGATACGAGTATTTCGAACAAATTTTGAATTCGGAATACTAGTGCTTTACTACAAATACAAACCCGACTAAAAATAAGACGTTTTTTTTAGGAGCATAAAATCCCATAGAAAACATGTAGCAAATAAAAAAAAATTATAAAACACTTTACCAACCTTCATATTGATAACCTTTTAGTATAGCGCATTTCATATACATTTACTATACGAATCAGTTAGCTACTTTTGTAAATAGATCTTACGTAGTTCTGGGAAGAAAGTTTTAACTTCGCTCTTAACGGCCACAAGAAAACCTTTGTTTTTTTAAACTGATTTTTCCTTGTTCTGATCTTGATCTCTGATTCCTTGTTAAAATCATTTTAAATTTCAGTGATGAAATTAAATAAAAAAACAAGTTTTTTTAATTGAAAGTAAGGAGCGACATTAAAACTTAAAACGAACAGAAATTACTTCGTATATGAAAGGGGCTGCTTCCTCATCAACGCCCCGCTCTTTACGCTAAAGTTTGACTCTTTCCCTCATCTCTTCTTTTTAAAACAGTCCGAACTGTAGCGTAAAGAGCGGGGCGTTGATGAGGAAGCAGCCCCTTTCATATACGAAGTAATTTCTGTTCGTTTTAAGTTTTAATGTCGTTCCTTACTTTCAGTTAAAAAAACTTGTTTTTTTTTATTTAATTTCTGAACATTTTTGAATCAATGCATGTTTTGGTTTTGGCTCTCCGCAGAGGAATAATTAAAACGAAATTTGCATTTTTTTTTTTTTTTGGCTAAATGGCTTTCTCATAATTTTGATCGAATGATTTTGAGAAAAAAAGAGCAATGGAGGAAACCTAGTTGCCCTCCAATTTGTTGGTTAATTAAAAAGGCAACTAGAACTTTTAATTTTTTACGAATCTTTTTATTAGTAAAAGATATACGTAACTTATAAACTAGCTTACGTAAAGAATTTTTTATTCTCATGTTTTTATTACACATATGAGAGGGTTCGCCCCCTCGTCAGTACCTCTCTCTTTACACTAAATCTTAAATTTTGGCCCAATTCATTAAGAATGACCCCTGAATCACAAAAGCCGTAGAATAAATAGTTGACGTTACTAAAAATACTTTAGCGTAAAGAGCGAGGTATTAGGAGGAGGTGAGCCCCTCATATGGGTAATAATTTCTGTTCGTTTTAAGTTTTAATGCTACTGATACTCTGATACTCTAGTTCTGATACTAGTTCTGATACTTTGATACTAAAGCTTGACTCTTTCTCTTAACTCTACCTCTTAAAACAGTAAAAACCTTTAGCGTAAAGTGTGAGGCGTCGAAGAGGAAAAGCCCCTTTGATATACGGAGTAATTTCATACAAGGAAGTATGCGCTTATTGCCTTTTCGTCAGTTGTACATCCCCCTCATCATGCCCTGAAAGTTTCCACTTAATATTCTTAAGCCATTCATAAAATTAAAAATCTTTATTTCGATCTGAATGTTTCTATTTCTCATAATATCAGAAAAAAAACGTTATAGCCGACATTACCGAAAAAAATTAATTTAATTCAAAGAAGATGCCTGCAGTATACTGATATGCTGCAGTATTGAACTAGCTCTCAAAGGGATTAAACCTGTTTGAACTTTTGAATTGTTTGAACTTGGTTCCCTAGCCATGAATTAATTCAGTTACTACAGAAACTGTGCAATCTGATACTTGAGTTTATCACACAATCAGAATCTTGGCGTTTTGAATTGAGAAAATTAGATACGATAGCCAAGTGTGGTGTGTAGAGAAAATTGGATATAATTTGCCTGCGCGTTAATTACACTTTTTAGTTTAGAGAAGGATTAGAAGTTTGGCTGACCTCGCACAGTTTGGACTGATTGTTCACTTGGATATATTAGTGAGGCTCGGCCCTCACAGAAAGACAAGTTTCTTTCACTTTATAATCTTTCATTTACTAGGCATGGATTCTACGAACATTAAAACCGGTGATTTATTCCTAGCCAAATTTGCTGGCTATTCCCTCTGGCCAATTTGAATCCTAGAGGTAATTAAATAAAAAAAACAAGTTTTTTCAACTGAAAGTAAGGAGCGACATTAAAACTTAATTATTTCGTATATGAAAGGGGCTGCTTCCTCATCAACGCCCCGCTCTTTACGCTATAGTCTGACTCTTTCTCTCAACTCTTCTTTTTAAAACAGTAATAAACTTTAGCGTAAAGAGCGGGGCGTTGATGAGGAAGCAGCCCCTTTCAATTACGAAGTAATTTCTGTTCGTTTTAAGTTTTAATGTCGCTCCTTACTTTCAGTTGAAAAAACTGGTTTTTTTATTTAATTTCTGAACGTTTTTGAATCATGTTTTGATTTTGGCTCTCCGCAGAGAAATAATTAAAACGAAATTTGCATATTTTTTTTATTTTTTTGGCTAAACGGCTTTCTCATAATTTTGATCGAATGATTTTGAGAAAAAAGAGCGGGGGAGGAAGCCTAGTTGCCTCCAATTTTTTGGTTAATAAAAAAGGCAACTAGAACTTTTAATTTTTTACGAATCTTTTTATTAGTAAAAGATATACATAACTTATAAACTAGCTTACGTAAAGAATTTTTTATTCTCATGTTTTTATTACACATATGAGAGGGTTCGCCCCCTCGTCAGTACCTCTCTCTTTACACTAAATCTTAAATTTTGGCCCAATTCATTAAGAATGGCCCCTGAATCACAAAAGCCGTAGAATAAATAGTTGACGTTACCAAAAATGCTTTAGCGTAAAGAGCGAGGTATTAGGAGGAGGTGAGCCCCTCATATGGGTAATCATTTCTGTTCGTTTTAAGTTTTAATGCTACTCCTTACTTCCAGCTGACACTTTTTCATATTTATTTTTTCATTTTTTTTTTTAAATAATGCTAGTAAATTCTGCGCTCCCTTCATGGAAATTTTCTTTCCCCATGACAAATTCCTCGATGGAAAGCTCCCCCAGTATATCCCCCTCTTTTCAACTCCTCTCCCAACAAAAAAATCCTCCTGAAAACACCTGTACACTTCCCAATAACCATTACTATATGTAAGCACTGGTCAAAGTTTGGAACTTGTCGCCCCTCCCACGGGGACTGTGGAGGAGTAAATCGTCCCTAAAGACATAGTTATAAGGTTTTTCGACTATTCTGAATAAAATGGCTATCTCAGAATTTTGATCAGTTGACTTTGGGAAAATAATTAGCGTGGGAGGGGGCCTAGGTGCCCTCCAATTTTTTGGTCACTTAAAAAGGGCACTAGAACTTTTCATTTCCGTTAGAATGAGCCCTCTCGCAACATTCTAGGACAACTGGGTCGATACGATCACCCCTGGGAAAAAGAAAAAAGAAAAAGAAAAAAAACAACAAATAAACACGCATCCGTGATCTGCCTTCTGGCAAAAAATACAAAATTCCACATTTTTGTAGATAGGAGCTTGAAACCTCTACAGTAGGGTTCTCTGATACGCTGAATCTGTTTGTGTAATTTTCGTTAAGATTCTATGACTTTTAGGGGGTGTTTCCCCCTATTTTCTAAAATAACACAAATTTTCTCAAGCTCGTAACTTTTGGTGCGTAACACTAAACTTGATGAAACTTATATATTTAAAATCAGCATTAAAATGCGATTCTTTTGATGTAGCTATTGGTATCAAAATTCCATTTTTTAGAGTTATGGTTTCTATTGAGCCGGGTCGCTCCTTACTACAGTTCGTTACCACGAACCGTTTGATGACGAATTTGCTGTCTGCAAATTTGCTGTTTTTTGCTACGGCAAAAAAACACGTTTTTTGCTACGGCAAAAAAAGAGGCTGTTCCCTCTTCAACGTCCTGCTCTTTGCGCTAAAGTTTGACTCTTTCTCTCAACTCTAACTTTTAAAACAGTAAAAACTTTAGCGTAAAAAGCAGGGCGTTGAAGAGGGAACAGCCCCTTTCATATACGGGGTAATTTCTGTTCGTTTTAAGTTTTAATGTTGCTCCTTACTTTCAGTTAAAAACATTTTTTTTTTATTTAATTCTTAAACAACTCGGAAATAAATCAAACTTATGTTATTATAACGTTCATATTAGTTTAAAAAAGTAAAATAATATACACAATTTGTTTTAATTATTCATGTATGGTAATCAATCCTCGAAACCTGCATCAATCCGAAACGTTCAGAAATTAAAAAAAGCAAGTTTTTTTTAACTGAAAGTAAGGAGTGATATTGAAACTTAAATCGAACAGAAATTTTTCCATATATGAAAGGGGCTGTCCCCTCTTCAACGCCCCACTCTTTACGCCAAAGAGAGACTCGTTCTCGCAATTTTAATTTTTAAAGCAATAAAAAAATTTAGCGTAAAGAACGGGGCGTTGAGAAGGGGAAAGCCCTTTTTATATATGGGATAATTTTTGTTTATTTTAAGTCTTGATGTAGTTCCTTACTTTCAGTTAAAAAAAACTTTATTGCTTTATTTCATCACAAAACTGAAGAGGCCGAGGGGTATGCTGCCACCGTCATTCTTGAGAATTAGCACATAATGGATTCAACCATTTTCATGAAAGTAAAAATGACATTTTTTGGTGGGAGACTCAAAACCTCCTGTTTTAGGCATCCCTGGCAATTTTAATCCTCTTGGGGCAAAAACTGATGTCTTCTAGCACAAAATGGCAGAAAACTCAACTTTACTGTGGTTTGTCAATTTAGGGGGGCTTAAAATCTCCTATTTGAGTCTTAGTTTATCAAAAGTGATTGACTATTGTCAAAACTCCTGTTTCAATCACCCCTAGGGAGAAAAATAACAAAAAGAAGACACGTCAGTACTTTCCATGTAAAATTGACCGGGATATACCGAACAGAGCTGGCTAAAAAAAAATTAGCAGGAGCTAATTAAGCTGACCTCTGTAGCATCTTTGCGGAAGAAAAACCTGCTATCAGCCAGGAAAAGCGTTTAACTGTAGGTGAACCGTATATCGATAGAAAGGGAGCTTCTAAAAAGCATTTGCTCGTTGTTGAAGATTCTAAGTCGAAGAAAGGAGTCAATTTTGTAGAAGAAATTCTACGAATATTATGTAAGGATCGTATCAATGAAAACAAACTGGAATTTTAAGACTATGATTTCGCAAATAATATGAGTGGGCTCTTAGAGGGAAAATAGGCTCACTTTTCCAATAAATTAGGAAGAAATATTCAATACCTTAGATGCCTCTCCCACAGAGAGAATATTGTCACTGGGCGCTGCTGTAAATGCAGTTCCTTGGTGCACAATATGTTTGGTGTCTTAAGACAAATCTATAACTTTTTCATCGGGAAATTCGAGCGCTTCGATTTGTTTCGCAAAAATGTGGAAGATTTTGATGGGAAGCTTTATCTTAAGGGACTTTAAGAAACAAGGTGATCTTTCAGACAGAAGTCACTCGAAGCTCTATAGGGTACTCTATTGACAGTTGTAGTACTGCAGAGGTAAATGGCAATTTCAGATACTCTTGATGCCGACGCCAAATCGAAGTCCGATAGACTTCTCAGTACCCTTACTTGTTTCTAGTTTATCACACAACTGATATTCAAGCGGGCATTACCTTCAAAAACGAATTTTCTGATTCTTGAACTACAAGCTATGGAGCCGGAAATCGTCGGCACGTTTCACACGACGAACGCCACAAACATTACCACCGCACAGTCAATGATCAATGATAGCCAACTCACAGGTCAAATAACAGATTCGAAAAGTACGGCCTAATTATTAATTTTGGGGGAAAATGGATCTCATAAAAATAGCATGTCAGATCTAGAGTTCCGCTTGTGTTCTTGTCTTTCCGCTAGAATTCTAAGTCTCGCCCTAAAAAAATAAGTCGAAATAATTTGTCAGAACAAAATATATTTTTCAAATAGGAAAAATCACGACTAACATATCTTTATTATGTTCACTTCGTATTTTGAAAGTATCAAAAGTGAATTTCTTTTGTTATAAGTATATGTAATAATATGTTAAGACTTGATAAAAAAAAAAAGTTTAAAAAATGTCTTAATTCGCCAAAATAAGTTGACAAAATTTACAAGAAATCCAACATTCAAAAAATTCCAAGTTAAAAAGAAGGGGGCCAGAAGTTGGGGAGGGAGCATTGGAGCCCCTTGGAGGTGGGACATAGATAACCAGAAGATCCCTGCAAAAAAATGCCGCAATAAATGAATCATTTGGGGCAAAGGTCCGCCGATTTAATTTTTCCAAGCACACATCATGAGGAAAAAGGGGTAGCAGACTTGTCGCTTTTTGATTCAACATGATTCTGTTCGTATTATAAAATACATTTCAAATCCCGTCAAAATGCATTTAAATTTCAAATATTGAACATTAAATATATAGATCAAATAGTTCGTGGTAACGAACTGTAGTAAGGAGCGACCCGGCTCAATAGTAACCAAAATCTAAAAACTGAAATTTTAATACCAATACTTACATCAAAATAATTGCATTTTTATGCTGATTTCAAATATGTAAGTTTAATCAAGTTTAATCTTAACCATCAAAAGTCAAGAGCCTGAGAAAGTTTGACTTATTTTAGAAAATAGGAGGAAACACCTCCTAAACGTCATAAAATCTTAACGAAAATCACACCATCAGATTCAGTATATCAGAGAACCGTACTGTAGAAGTTTCAAGCTTCCATCTACAAAAATGTGGAATTTTGTATTTTTTGCCACAAATTTTTATTTGTTTTTTTTTTGCTTTTTTTCCCCAGGGGTGATTGTATCGACCAAGTAGTCCTAGAATGTCACGATTGGGCTCATTCTAACGGAAATAAAAAGTTTTAGTGCCCTTTTTAAGTGACTAAAAAATTGGAGGGCACCTAGGCCCCCTCCCACGCTCTTTTTCCCAAAGTCACAAGATCGAAATTTTGTGATAGTCATTTTTAAGCATAGTGGAAAAAACTAATAACTATGTCTCTCGGGGAAAACTTAATCCCCCACAGTCCCCGGGGGAAGGGCCACAAGTTGCAAACTTTGACCATTGTTTATATATAGTAAGGATTATTGGGAAGTGTACAGACGTTTTCAGGGGGACTTTTTCGCGTTGAGGGGGGTCAGGGGGAGGGTATTACGAGGGAGAATCTTTCCATAGAGGAATTTATCATGAGGAAAGAGAATTTTCACGATGGGGCCACAGGATTTTCTAGCATTATTAAAAAAAGCAATGAGAATATAAATTTAAAAAAGTTTTTGAGCTGGAAGTACGGAGCATCATTAAAACCTAAAACGAACAGAAATTATTACTCATATAAGGGGGCTTGTCTCCTCCACAATACTTCGCTCTTTACGCTAAAGTGTTTTTAGTAATTTCAAATATTTGTTCTATGGCCTTTGTGATTCAAGGGTGATTCTTAAGAATTGGGACAGAATTCAAGCTTTGTGATTGGAGGAGACGAAGCCCCTCATATACGTAATAAAAAAATTACAAATGTAGAATTTTGTTACGTAAGTTAAATCGTAAGTTACCTATATTTACCATTAATAAAAACGTTTGTAAAAAAAATAAAAGGCTCTAGTTGCCTTTTTAAGCAACCAAAAATTGGAGGGCAGCTAGGCTTCCTCCTCCACCCCCTTTTTATCAAAATCTTCAGACCAAAACTATGAAAAAGCCATTTAGCAAAAAAAAAAAAAAAAAATGCAAATTTCGTTTTAACTATTCATGTGCGATGAGCCAAAATCAAAACATGTATTAATTCAAAAACGTTCAAAAATTAAATAAAAAAAACAAGTGTTTTCAACTGAAAGTAAGAAGCGACATTAAAACTTAAAACGAACAGAAATTATACCGTATATGAAAGGGGTTGTCCCCTCCTTGACACCTTGCTCTTTACGCAAAGTTTGACTATTTCTCACAACTCTACTTTTTAAAACAGTAAAAAACCTTAGCGTAAAGAGCGAATAATTTCTGTTCGTTTTAAGTTTTAATGTCGCTCCGTACTTTCAGTTGAAAAAACTTTTTTTTTATTTAATTATAGTATAGGATACATTACCCGATGAAATGTAACAAAGTTACACACAAAAATATCTCTAAACAAGATATTTACTTTTTGTCATTTGATTTGATCATGAAAAAGAAAATCTAATTTCAAAATAAAATATTCTCAAATAGTTTATCCCATTCTCAACTTTCAGATGCTCCCCCCCAAAAAAAAAAAAAAAAAAATATGCAAAAAAATTGTTCAGATACTTCTCCAGATCTTTTGCTAACAAATAAACTGTTGATTAAAATATTGTGGCGTTGGCAGAACAGATGGTAGGCTGCTATCAGCTAATAATAAAGACAATGAAGTTTTTTTATTTAGAAGCTAAAGTTATTGAAGCCACACGATTGGCTAGCTATAAACCCTTGGCAAGACATGGCTTCTAGTCATTGACCCGGTTCTAGTAGATGGTATAAGTTTTTGAGCTGACGGTTTTTATTGGCAATATTTTTCAAAATCTGTGTTTAAACAAGCAATCAACCGTGTACGTATGTTCCGAGTACGTCATCTTCTACTGAAATTCCGTAACTTTTTGAAGTTGCATATTTTTACGTTTTTCTTTGATTTTTGATATAGGTTGCTATTTTATTCGCTTTTTTGGTGAGTGGATAGCTGGGAGTGTTTGTGTGAGGAAATTTCGTTTTGTATGTGTAGTTTGGGTGACTGAGGCCGAGTAATTCGAGCTCTTTTCGGCTTCCCCCTTCTTTGGCCTCTATTTCAATTGACTAGTCCTCTACAAACTACAGCCTCTGGGCATTGTTACTGGTGCATGTATATTTTACTAAAATAAGTCCAATTATTTTTTTTAAACAAACATTTTCTTATGTTTTTTAGGAGTCATAAACTAGGGACTAATCAATAATATTACCGAAAAATTAGATTTAAAATATTTATTGTAAAAGAGCGTACTAAATGACAGAAATAAATCTGTCTTGATAATCTATTAAAAGCTTTTATGGTAGAATGAAAAGACCGTAAAATAAAAGGCTAAACATAGCGGAGTTTCGTGGATAATCAGTCAAGGGAAAATAGAATCACAATACTTTTTTATTTCAAGGTCTGAGTCGCTAAGAGTGACAAATGCGAATGACCGACTGTTAGCAGTCTACATTTTTTGTGCATTTTAGAGCCACAATTAAAGGTATCTGAGGTATTGCTGTCATAATAGGAATATCATGATATTCGCCAGAATTTAATAGTTTCCTTGCGAAAAGAATCGCAAGGAAATCTTCCTTCAGTGAATTTTAAGAATAACTCCCCCTAGGACCGAATACCTAGACGTGAGACTTGATACTGGCTCCAAGACACAGGAGTAGGGGTAATAGGAGTGAAATGAGTCACACCTTTTTAGGTAGTAGAAAGTCCATAAAAAGGTATTAACGTAGAAAATTCGCGTAATTCAATTAAGAAAACAAAAACACCTCTAGAAAAGGGCGTACAAGTTCCACCATCAAATTTAGAATACCTGAGAACATCAAGTAAAGTCTTTAAGCCCCTACAAACATGAATACTAAAGTTTGGGTTTATTGTTTTTCCATAAGCCCTGTTGGGGATATGTATTTTTTTTTTCTATGTCTTTCTCTCTTTCATATGTATCAGATTTCGTTATCTTGAACTAGAAGTCATTGAATACCAGAAGAAGGCTCATCCAAACGAAAATTTAGATCTCTTTACGCTACAATGAAATGCACATTTCTGTAATTTTGGGCTTCGAAAGAGCAATGTTACTCCAAATTGGACCAAAATACATTTAAGCGAAATTTCAGAGAAAATCAATAGGCTTAGAAATGTATATATTAATTTACCTAGCCACTCCGTTTCAGTGAACATGCTGCCACGCGGTCCCTCTCCCACGCCCTTTCTCCCCAAAGACCTCAGATAAAAATCAATTATCAGTCAAATTATCATTTGATTCAGCATAGCCGAAAATCTAGTAACTATGCCTTTGATTATGCCATAACCCCCATAGCCCATGGGGGCTAGGACTGTAAGTTGGGCAATTTTCCCATTGCTCTCATATAATATTTGCGTTTGGGAAATATACGAATTTTTTCCCTTTTTTACGGTGGTGTGTTTTTTTTTGTGGGGCAGTTTTCCACAGGGAGACTTTTCCATCGGGGGGAGATTTTCTGGGAGAATTTAACAGGGGAAATTTTACATGGGGGAGAGAAGAGGATTTCTTGGCATGATTTTAAAAACCGGTCAAAAATTAAACTTAAAAACAAGTTTTCTTCAGTTGAAAGTAAGGAATACCACTAAAACTTGAAACGAATTGAAGTTATTCCGAATATGAGGGGCACTACCCCTTCCTCGACCCTCCCTATTTCTAAAGTCGTAAACTTCTGAAAATCAATCAAATTCAATGGCCCTTGTGTTTGAGCAGTTTTCCTTAGAGAATTGTGGCAACAAGTCAAACTTAAGTGTAAAGAGCGAAGATTGAGGAAAAGACATTCCTTCTGATATGGAATAACTTCTCTTCGTTTTAAGTTTTAATGTCACTCCTTACTTTCAGGTGGAAAAAACCTGTTTTTTCAATTTAATGAAACTTAAAATGTAGTTGGAAATTAAAAAAAAAAAATAATAAGAGAAAATCCTTGGCTTTTATTATAAAGTTTTTTTTTTTTCGGTTGCCTGCTCTTATCCTTTATGAAAACGTTCTCGGACACTTGGACAGATACCTCAATCCAAGACAATCTAGCATTTTCTTTTTTTCAATTTTTTCTTTATATACATGGTAAGTGCAGCTGTAGCACGTTACCCTTGCCATGTAATCTTTGACAATCAAACTTTATGTCAGATGGTTATTGTTGAGCTACTAATTAAAAAAATAAAAAAAAAAATAAAAAAAGAATTTAAAACGAAAGTAAAGAGCCATATTGTTATGACAAACACCGAAATAAGAAGAACAATAGGGAATTCTTTTCACAAGACAATTGGAACAAAATTAGAATGAATATTTTTGCCCTCTGTCCAAGGGCCATCCTCAGCAAGACATAAATATATAAGAAGGGAAAACTTACAACAGGATAAAATCTAAACAACTAAAATGAAAATTTTTTCAAAAATTATATGTGGGGAAAACTCACCAGAATTTAAAGAAACGCCTAAACAGCATAAAGATGATATCACCAAAGCTGTAAATTTTAATATTGCTTCTGTTTCCTTTGATTTCGCTTTAAGCAGCCATGTGTTTGAAAATCCTAGCCACAAAATACTTTTTGAAGAATCTGCCCTTATCATCAATAACCTAGGCATAAAGCAAGTAGTTCAAGAAACAATTGAAATCAAACAGTTCGTGGTAACGAACTGTAGTAAGGAGCGATCCGGCTCAATAGTAACCAAAACTCTAAAAAATTGAATTTTGATATAAATAGCTACATCAAAAGAATCGCATTTTAATGCTGATTTTAAATATATAAGTTTCATCAAGTTTAGTCTTAGCCATCAAAATTTACGAGCCTGAGAAAATTTGCCTTATTTAGGAAAATAGGGGGAAACACCCCCTAAAAGTCGTAGGATCTTAACGAAAATGACACCATCAGATTCAGCGTATCAGAGAACCCTACTGTAGAAGTTTCAAGCTCCTATCTACAAAAATGTGGAATTTTGCATTTTTTGCCAGAAGACAAATCACGGGTGCGTGTTTATTTTTATTTTATTTTTTTTTTTTTTCCAGGGGTCATCGTATCGACCAAGTGGTCCTAGAATGTCGCAAGAGGGCTCATTCTAACGGAAATGAAAAGTTCTAGTGCCCTTTTTAAGTGACCAAAAAAATTGGAGGGCATCTAGGCCCCCTCCCACGCTCATTTTTTTCCCAAAGTCAACGGATCAAAATTTTGAGATAGCCATTTTGTTTGGCATAGTCGAAAATCTTAGTAACTATGTTTTTGGGGATGACTTACTCCCCTACAGTCCCTGGGGGAGGGGTTGCAAGTTACAAACTTCAACCAGTGTTTACATATAATAATGGTTATTGGGAAGTGTACAGACGTTTTCAGGGGGATTGTTTTGGTTTTGGGGGTAGGGTTGAGGGAGGGGGCTATGTGAGAGGATCTTTCCTTGGAGAAATATGCCATGGGGGAAAAAATTCAATGAAAAGGGCGCAGGATTTTCTAGCATTACTATAAAAAAAAACAATGAAAAAATAAACATGAAAATGTTTTTTCAAATGAAAGTAAGGAATAGCATTGAAATTTAAAACAAACAGAGATTATTACGCATATTAAGGGTTCTAAAAATACTTTAGCATAAAGAGCGAGGTATTTAGGAGGAGATAAATACCTCGCTCTTTATGCTAAAATATTTTTAGTGATTTCAACTATTTATTCTACGGCCTATTTGATTCAGGGGTCATTCTTAAAGAATTGGAACAAAACTTACGATTTAGTGTAAAGAGCGAGGTATTAACGAGGGTACAAACCCCCTCGTACACATAATAAAAATATAAGAATATAAAAGTTTGTTACGTAAGTTAATTCTTAAGTTACGTATATTTTTTACTAATAAAAACGTTCGTTGAATATTAAAAGTTCTAGTAGCCTTTTTAAGTAACCGAAAAATTGGAGGGCAGCTAGGCCTCCTTCCCCACCCCTTATTTCTCAAAAATCGTCTGATCAAAACTAAGAGAAAGCCATTTAGCCAAAAAAAAATTAATATACTAATTTCATTTCAATAATTTATGCGCGGAGAGCCATAATCAAACATGCATTAATTCAAAAACGTTCAGAAATTAAATAAAAAAAACTAGTTTTTTTAACTGAAAGTAAGGAGCGACATTAAAACTTAAAACGAACAGAAATTACTCCGTATATGAAAGGGGTTGTCCCCTCCGCAGTCCCACGCTCTTTACGCTAAAGTTTTTAGTTGTTTTAAAAAGTAGAATTGTGGCAAAGAGTCAAACTTTAGCGTAAAGAGCGTGGGACTGCGGAGGGGACAACCCATTTCATATACGGAGTAATTTCTGTTCGTTTTAAGTTTTAATGTCGCTCCTTACTTTCAGTTAAAAAAACTAGTTTTTTTTATTTAATTTAAGACTTAAGAATAATAATAATATTTCCTTAAATAGGGACTTGGGAGAATATTCACTAAATGCTCTATCCATGAATTTAATTCAAAATGATATTACAGAATATTATAAGAAACCAATAGATATAAAACATTTCGTGGTAACGAACTGTAGTAAGGAGCGACCTGGCTCAATAGTAAACGAAAGTCTAAAAATCGGAATTTTGATGCTAAAAGATGCATCAAAAGAATCGGATTTTCATGCTGATTTTAAACAAGTTTCATCAAATTTGATCTTTGTCATCAAAAGTTACGAGCCTGAGAAAATTTACCTTATTTTGGAAAATACGGAAAAAAAACCCTAAAAGTCATAGAATCTTAACGAAAATCAGACCATCGAATTCAGCGTATAAGGGAACCCTACTGTAGAAGTTTCAAGCTCCTATCTACAAAAATGTGGAATTTCGTATTTTTTTGCCAGAAGACAGATCACGGGTGCGTGTTTATTTGTTGGTTTGTTTTTTTTCCCAGGGGTCATCGTCTCGACCAAGTGGTCCTAGAATATCGCAAGAGGGCTTATTCTAATGGAAACGAAAAGTTCTAGTTCCCTTTTAAAGTGACCATAAAACTGGAGGGCACCTAGGCCCCCTCCCACGCTCATTATTTTCCCAAAGTCAACGGATCAAAATTCTGAGATAGCCATTTTATTCTGCATAGTCGAAAACCATAGTAACTTAGTCTTATGGGATAACTTACTCTCCCACAGTCCCTGGGGGAGGGGCTGCAAGTTACAAACTTTGACCAGTGTTTACATACAGTAATGGGTATTGGGCAGTGTACAGACGTTTTCAGGGGATTCTTTTGGTTTGGGGGGGGTTGGGTTGAGGGGAGGGGCTATGTGGGCCTTGGAAGAATATGTCATGGGGAAAGAGAAACTCAATGAAAAGGGCTTAGGATTTTCTTGCATTACTATAAAAAAACAATGAACAAATAAACATGGAAAAAATTTCAATTGAAAGTAAGGAGTAGTATTAAAACTTAAAACGAACAGACTATTAAGCAAATGAGGGGTTCTAAAAATACTTTAGCATAAAGAGCGAGGTATTTAGGAGGAGATAAATACATCACTCTATATGCTAAAGTATTTTTAGTAATTTCAACTACTTATTCTATGGCCTTTCTGATTCAGGCGTCATTCTTAAAGGATTGTGACAAAACTTAAGATTAAGTATAAAGAGCGAGGTATTAACGAGGGGACAAACCCCTCATATATATAATCAAAAATACAAGAATATTATAAGAATAAAGTTTTTTACGTAAGTTAATTCTTAAGTTACGTATATTTTTTACTAATAAAAATCTTCGTTAAAAATTAAAAGTTCTAGTTGCTTTTTAAGTAACCGAAAAATTGGAGGGAAACTACGCCTCCTTCCCAACTCCTTATTTCTCAAAATCGTCTGATCAAAATTAAGAGAAAGCCATTTAGCCAAAAAGAGAATTAGTATGCACATTTCATTTTAATAATTTATGTGTGGAGAACCAAAACCAAACATGCATTAAATCAAAAACGTTCAGAAATTAAATAAAAAAACTAGTTTTTTTAACTGAAAGTAAGGAGCGACATTAAAACTTAAAACGAACAGAAATTACTCCGTATATGAAATGGGCTTTCCCCTCCGCAATCCCTCTCTCTTTACGCTAAAGTTTGACTCTTTACCACAATTCTAACTTTTAAAACGATCTTAAACTTTAGCGTAAAGAGCGAGGGATTGCGGAGGGGAAAACCCATTTTATATACGGAGTGATTTCTTTTAAGTTTTAATATCGCTCCTTACGTTCAGTTAAAAAAACTAGTTTTTTTATTTAATTAACATAGAACCTGTCATAAATAGACCTACGAGATCAGCAGCCAAAAAAGCAAGATTGGCATTAAAAACGTGTTTTTAAATCATTCTGTTTCATTTCAATGTGTTACTTCGTTTCATCACATTTTATTTAACAGTCTTGGTTGAACTTTGCTGATGTATGGATTCTAGGACTGTATTGAATTTTTTTTCATTTTGTTGTATTGATTTTATCCTGTTGTAAGTTTTTTCTTCTTATTTATTTATGTCTTGCTGAGGATAGCCCTTGGAGATTGGGTCGAAATATTCATTTTAATTTGTTTTCTACTGTCTTGCGAAAAAAAATTCCCTATTGTTCTTCTTGTTTTTAATGTTTCTGATGGAAAGGCAGTGTGGCCTTCGTCGCCATTTACATACTGTTATGTTAGATTTTTCTTGACTTGGGACATTTGGCTGAAACTTTAGGTATTGATCAGGGACGGAAATGTTTGTTGTCAATCCGTGGGCCCGCTAACTCTACGGCACCTTCCAACAGTATGATTGATTCCTTTTTCCCAGGCAAGGATCTTTGAATGTTAAAAAAAAAAAAAAAAAAAAAAAAAAAAAAAAAAAAAAAAAAAAAAAAAAAAAAACAGGAAACATTTTTGAGCCATTATCCGGCATCCTGTTTGGGGTCCCGCTCAAGCTAAAAAAGAGTTTTGGTCCTTTTTTGGCCCCCGTTCTTACTTCTTTTTCTGCATTGACGTCTCCAAGGCTTAGGGACTGAATTATATGATATAAGTTTCAAGCCAATCGGAGAATTTTTGTTTTTGGTTTTAAGGCTCCGTTCTTTGGAGCCTATCCCACTACAGTGATCTGTTTGTGTATGTTAGGAAGCTCTTGATCCGGGGACTCTTAACCTGTAGACACAAAACTTAGGGCTGTAAGTTTCAAGCTCTTCATGAGACAATTGTTTGCCGCTTCACCTGGCCCTGTTTTTGGGGGAACCAGCATTGTTTTTCTATTTTTAATTCTGGATTGTGGTACCTTTCGTCCAAGGATTTAACGCTATATGTCTTTTGCCAATCAGAAAAGTGCCCTTTTTGGGTGCTATTTTTAGGTGGCCTGTGGGCCCCAACAGTTTTTTATGCATACATTTCTTCTCGGCTCAAGGGCCGGGGCTGTAAGTTTCAAACTTATCAGACGAAGTTTTTTGCCTTATTTTAGGGCTCCCAGGCATCCCCCCTCCACCAAAAAATGTGTGTTTATTGACACAAGCAACGATTTTTAAAAGTTCTGAGCCACTCAAACATCCAAGATCATACTTCACCATCTTTTTCCAAGAAAAAAAGCTGTCCGAAAATACTTTGCAGTATTCATAATCTATGAACCTTGCCTCAGGGAGTGTGGAGGTCATGTCATCTCTTGAAATATTTCGGTCAGGTCTTTTGATTGTCAGTGAGGGTCATGAGGTTCGAATAGCAAAAAGGTTAGCAATTAAAAAGGATATTAGATCTTTCAATTTCCAATCAAATGAGCATCCTGCTAAGTTCAAGTTTCTAAGTTTCTTTCTGTGCAAAGTGGTTGATAAAATTCATTTATTCGAATCAGACAGCTCATGTTACCAAACAGAAAGTGAAAGACGACACTTATCGATAGTATATAAACTTTAAGGAATAGTAAGTCTGGAACAACATATAGAAACAACATCCAAGTCCAGTGCTGATTCCAAATATAACGTTACGATTTGCACAGTCAACATTTGTATATAGAATTTTCGTAAGAAAATGTAACGTGTAAGGGAAAAATAAAAAAGAGGCCTTTATTTTCTTTTTATAAAAATACAAGAATTATGTATTCTTCGTAGGAAGAATAGTCATTAATGTGCGTTTTTGTTTTCTCTCTCTCTCTCTCTCTCTCTCTCTCTCTCTCTCTCTCTCTTGTTCTTGGCTGAGGTAAGCGTATCACCTAAGTAGTTGAAATCTTCTAATCAATCTGTCAGACGAGGAGATTTAATCCCTCCCAAATGGGTACCGACGAACAATTTGTATCATATAAAAATAAATAAACCCTGTATTATATCCCCCATTTTGTCAAATATACCAAACTTTGCCTATTTTTGCACTTCTTATGAATAATCCTCTTCAGATTCGGATTCATTTATTCAAAAATTCATATTCATCAAAATCTTCAACTTGTCCAAATGGAGAGACAAGCTACTACTGGGCAAGACATATAAACAAAATTTAACAATCCTCATTGATACAGAACAAACACAAAATGAACCACTATTTCAGCAATAAAAAAAAACAAAAAAAAAACAGTATCTTTAATGAGAGTATTTCAGGTGGAGTAAGTGGAGTGAGGCCAAAATAAAACAAAAATTTACCAACCGTTCTTGCAAGCAGATTCCATTATATAACTTTTTAATCGTATCTTGAAAGATCCTTTTGGTAACTCAACAAATTTATTTAATGAATATTTGTTGGCTATTGATGGGATCATATACCGGAGGTTGAAAGGGGTTCTTTCATTTTTCACCAGAGGTAGTTTGTATGGGTTAACACACCTAGTTATCAGTGAATTTTGATGTTTGGACAGTAAATTCTGGTCAAAAAAGAAATTATGTACATGTTGAATCTTAAAAAACCAACTTGGTTTCCTAGAATGAAATCTTCAAAATAATTATCTGTGTAAGTGCTAGAACTTACGTCCACGTTTTCTCAGTGGGGGACAACTAGTGCCTCAGAATGTCATTCTTCATTTTTGCCTCAGAACGCCATTTTTCACACATGTGTCTGAAAAATGAGAAAAATTAACATGCAGTCTGGAATCCAGCGTATACTAAATCTTTTTGCAAGACCAGATGCATGTACAAATACGATTACAGTCAAAACAGCGATTTATGACATTTTTATGGGTTTTTGCACCTTGTCACTTCATCACCGTTGTAACACTGTTATATAAAATTTGAAAGTTTAAACCATGGGCAAGCCAAAGTACCTTCAGTGTATTTTTTTTTCACTTGAAACTTCTTGGAGATGAAGTGACTATAGAAATTCCGAGGGGGGCTCACTTGATTCAATTGAAAATTCTAGTGCCGGTTTTAAGAGTCAAAAGTCGTTGCACGCGAACCTCTAATACCATGTCCGTTTTTATTACCCGGTCCACAGTAATCCACTAAGACACCCGACCAAAATTTTTTCAACAACAATATTTTCAGAATAGTTGAAAAGTCCGATAAATGTACCTCCAGGGATTACATATCCCCCCTGCCCATGGAGCAAGAGTTGTAAATCATACCCCCCCCAAAAAAAAAGAAAAATTGGTAAAATTGTATTCCAAAATCATGGGAGCTAACCCCTGGCCCTCCCTCCATGGCCCGACCCCACTCCTACCCCTACGAAAAATGTATTAACGATATTTCCTTCCAAAAATTATTAGAGACGACCCCTGGATTTCCCTCTATGGCCTGACACCCCCCCCCCCCCAAAAAAAAAAAAAAAAACTATATTTTTTCAAAAATATTGGGAGCTGATCCCTGGGCCTCCTCCGTGGTTCAACCACTCCCCCTTGAAAAAAACTTATTAATGATATTTTATTCCAAAATCATGGGAATTCAATTTAATTTTATTAGCTTTTTCCAAAACCGTTCTAGACACTTATAGTTTTCATTACAAACAAGAGTTTGGATACTAACCGTTTCCCAAACGGTAAAAGCATAAAACCAACTACATATTTGGTGCTTTACTAAAACGGATTATATTATAAATATTTTCTTTTGTACTTAGTACAATATTGAAAATAAAATTAGAAGTGTAGGGAAACAGAATCTTGAGCTGATGATATTTCAGCAATTAATATCATTATGTATCAAATATTTAGTTTAACATTATTAGTTCTTGCCAAGACTGTTAAAGACACGTATTGTTTTATTTTGGAATTTATTTTGGAAAAAAATGATTTTGGATTAAGGAATTTTGAAACAAACGAAACTTTGGCAATCAAAAACGAACAAAATTAATTAAATAAAAACTTTCCGAAAAAGAAGTTTCTTAGAGAAAAGTAAAGGTCATATTAAACTTAACATCAGAAGAAATAAAAACCTACAATAACTCAAACTCATAGCGACCAAGAATTACTATTAAATGATAAATCGAGCCCAAAATTGAGAGAAATTAAATAAACAATCATAGAAAAAAAAATCTTTAAACGAGTTAAGGCTAAAATGAAAATGCAAATCAAGTTTAAAGCCAACAAAAACCTTTTTCTATTGAAGTATAAAACGAATTGTTATTTAAAATATTTTCTTTTGTTCTTACCACAAAATTGAAAATAAACATAAAAATTATACTTAAATTAAATTTTGATCCGATGACTTTAGGAAAAAATGAGCGTGGGAGAAAAAATGGCCTAGGTGCCCTCCAATTCTCCGGTCACTTAAAAAGGGCACCAGAACTTTTAATTTCCGTTAGAATGAGCCCCTTCACGACATTCTAAGATCACTTGGTCGATACGATCACCACTGGAAAAAAAAACAAAACAAACCAACAAACAAACAAATAAACACGCACCCGTGATCGGTCTTCTGGCAAAAAAATTCCACATTTTTCTAGATAAGAGCTTGAAACTGCTACAGCAGGGTTCTCTGATACACTGAATGCGAAGGTGTGATTTTCGTTAAGATCGTATGAGTTTTAAGGTTGTTTCCCCCCTGTTTTCCAGAACAAGGAAAATTTTCTCAGGCTCCTTACTTTTGATGAGTATGACTAAATTTAATGAAACTTATGTATTTGAAATCAGCATAAAAATTCGATTCTTTTGATGTATCTATTAGTATCAAAATTCCGTTTTTTAGAGTTTCGTTTACTATTGAGCCGGGTCGCTCCTTACTACAGTTCGTTACCACGAACTCTTTGATTAATAAAAAAAAAGTTTTTTGAAATGAAAGTAAGGAGCAGCATTAAAACTCAAAACAAACAGAAATTATACTGTATGTGAAGGGGTTGTCACCTCATCAATACCTTGCTCTTCACGCTACATTTTCTTGGCACCTTTAAAAAACCTTCTGGTTCTAATTAAATGGCTCTTGTGTTTCAGGAGTTGCTCTTAAGAAATTATGCCAAACAGTCAAACTTTAGCTTAAAGAGCAAACTATTGAAGAGGGGAGCAACCTCTTCATATACAGAATAATTTCTGTTCGTTTTGAGTTTTAATGTTGCTCCTTACTTTCAGTTGAAATTTTTTTTTAATCTTATTTCTGATGGTTTTTCAAATATTTCCGGTAAATCGGGGTCCCCCCCTTCATGAAAAATTCGCTTCCATCGTGGAAAACGCCTTTGCTGAAAGGGTTTCCTATGTAAAATAACCCCCCCCCATAAAATTCGCACTGGACAATTCCTTCCTCGCTGGAAAATACTATACATAAATAATGGGTAAATTTTGTTTCCCAGGGGCTGTGGGGGGTCATATTATCCACAAAGGCATAGTTATTGAGCTTCTCAATTTGCTGAACAAAATGACTATCTCAAAATATTGATTGGACGACTTTGGCGAAAAATAACGGGGGAAGAAGGCTAGATGCCCTCCGATCTGATTATCCTTCGGAAAAACAACAAATAAACACGTTTTTTGCGGATCTTTCTTCCGGCAAAAAAAAAATGCAAATTTCCACAATTTTGTGTATAGGAGCTTAAAACCGCTTCTGTAGGGTTCTCTAACATGCTAAATCTGGTGGTGTGATTTTAATTAGTATCAGTTAATGTTTCAAGGGTGTCTCTCCTTTTTCTCAAAATATCGGCAAATTTCCCCTGGCTCGTAGCTTTTGACGGATAGTATTAAACTTAATGAATTCTATATATTTTGAATCAGCATCGAAATTTCATTCTTTTGATTTGTCTATTTTTCATCAAGACTCTGTTTTTTAGAATTAGTTTCGAAAATATAACTCCCTTTTTTCTTCAAAGTCATCCGATCAAAATTTCGAGATAGCCATTTTTTTTCAGCATAATTGAAAGACTCTGTTTTGGTTACTATTGAGCCGCGTCGCTCCTTATAATTCGTCACCGAGAACTGTTTGATTCAAAAAAGTTGTTTTTAATAAAACAGTTCGGTGGTAACGAACTCTAAGTAAGGAGCCACTCGGCTCAATAGTAATTGAAACTCTTAAAAAAGGAGTTTTGATAACAGAAGATATATTAAAAGGATCGAATTCTTATGCTGATTTTAAAGATGCAAGTTCCATATAGTTTAGTCTTATTTATCAAAGGTTACGAGTATGAGAAAATTCGCCTGATTTAAAAAAAAAACGAAAACTCATAGAATCTTAATGAAAATCCCACCATCAGATTCAGCGTATCAGAGAACCTACTGTAGAGGTTTCAAGCCCCTATCTAAAAAAATGTGGAATTTTGTTTTTTGCCAGATGAAAGATTATGGATGCGTGTTTATTTATTTTTTTTTTCCCAGGGGTGGTCATATCGACTCAGTGATCCTAGAATATCTTGAGAGGGCTTGTTCGGACGGGAAAGGTCTTTAAGTTACCAATTTGCCATTGTTTGCGTATAGTATTTTTTAATAGGAAGTATGCCTACGTTTTTCTGGAGGGGTTAGCTGCTGGTGGATTTTCCACGGGGATAATTTTCCATAGGGAGGGTAGTTTCTAGGGGATAAATTTTCAGAAGAAATTTTACACAAGGCGAATTTTCCAGAATTATATTTACGAAATTCTTCTTATGAGTTGCTTTCTCATTGTATCCTCAACTTTACGCGTGGAGATGTTAAGGTTAATTGACCAGGGTAAATTTTCACCAGGATTGAATTGCCTAGAGGATCAGAAATTAAATATAAAAAAATTTTCAACTGAAAGTAAAGAGCAAATTAAAACTTAAAATGAACAGAAGTTATTACGTATATGAGGGGGGGGGGGGTGGCTCCTCCTTAACAACTCGCTCTTTACACTAAAGTTTGGATTCTGTTCCAATTCTTTAAGAACGACCTGCAAATACTGTTTGTTTGATTAAAACAATAAGAATTTTTTTTAAGTACTAAAAAACTTCAGTTTGAAGAGCGCGGTGTGGAGGAGGAGCGAACCCCTTATATACGTAATAATTTCTGTTCATTTTATCTTTTAATGTTGCTCCGTGTTTTCAGTTGAAAAAAATTTGTTTTTTTTTTTTAATTCTAAAAATACGGATCGGCCAAAACTCGGTGCTGTTAAACTCTTATTCTAAAATTTCTTTTATTTTTGGTTGATTTATCTTCAAAATACTTCATCAGAGGAGGGGAAGAGACCCTTCGAAGTTCTTGTTAAATCGATTGTTAATGTCTTCTTAACCTGGATTTGTCGAGGTCTATATCGAAATTTACGAGTCATCTTTCTAGAAAATCTGAAATAAAAAAAAAAAGTCTTAATGAAGGAAGGATGTCACCTTACCACCCGTTTAACCCCTCAAGACGTTTGGGTTACTTTGTTTCCAATTAAGATAAATTACGTTTCACTGTCACTGAATTTTTAAATTAGCCAACTACTTACTAATAGTTCTTGTAAATTAGTTCCCGCTAGAAAAAATATTTTTACTATATTGCAATATACGAAAAAAACGAAAAATGAAAAAAGATTTGTAGGAAAAATGCAATTTGTTCTCGCAAATAATATCATAAAATGTCATCGGTTTTTCATTATGTTTGAAGGTTCCAAATAGCCTCCCAAACAATGTTCTGTTAAATTGGCTACGTATTTGCCAAATTCACCAATTCGATACATAAGAGTAGAAAAATGTCTTCCTAATGAATGGTGTAAAAATAACTGTTCGAACAATGAAACATAAATTGCAAAGAAGAGATATTGACGCAAAAGAAATCAATATAGACAAACGTATGGATTCTGCACCAACGAAGTGTTATGCCCTTGAACGCTAATTAAATAAGTTTAAACAACTGAAAGTAAGGAGTAACTTTAAAAATTAAAACGAACAAAAATTATTATAAATATGAGAGTTATCGCCCCCTCGTCAATGCCTCTCTCTTTCAGCTAAAGTTTGAATTTGTCTCAGTTCTTTAAGAATGACTTTTAAATCACAAAGGTTCTTTAATTAGAGCAAATAGTTCTTTTAAAAGTACTAAAAAACTTTAGCATAAGGAACGAGTTATTGACGAGGGGACGATCTCTTTATATACGTAAGAAATTAAATAAAAAAAACAAGTTTTTTTTAAACCGAAAGTAAGCACTGATATTAAAACTTAAAACAAACAGAAATTTTTCCGTATATGAAGCGGACTGTCCCCCCCCCTATGCCCTGCTCTTTACGCTAAATTTGACTCTTTCTCTCAACTCTACTTTTTAAAACAATAAAAAACTTTAGCGTAAAGAGCTGGGTGTTGAGGGGGGGGGGGGAACGCCCAGGCGAATAATTTTGATCCGATGACTTTGGGAAAAAATGAGCGTGGGAGGGGGCCTAGGTGCCCTAAAATTTTTCGGTCACTTAAAAAGGGCACTAGAACTAATAATTTCCGTTAGAATGAGCCCTGTCACGACATTCTAGGACCACTCGTTCGATACGATGACACCTGGGAAAAAAAATAAATAAACACGCATCCGTGATCTGTCCTGTGGCAAAAAATGCAAAATTCCACATTTTTGTAAATAGAAGCTTGAAACTTCTACTATAGGGTTCATTGATACGCTGAATCTGATGGTGTGATTTAAGATTCTATGACTTTTAAGGGGTGTTTCCCCCTATTTTCTAAAATAAGGCAAATTTTCTCAGGCTCGTAACTTTGATGGGTAATTCTAAACTTAATGAAACTTATATATTTACAATCAGAATTCAGATGCTATTCTTTTGATGTAACTATTGTTTTAAAAATTCCGTTTTTTAGAGTTTTGGTTACTATTGAGCCGGGTCGCTCCTTACTACAGTTCGTTACCACGAACTGTTTGATAATATCCGTTCGTTTTAAGACTTAATGTTGTTTCTTACTTTTAGTTGAAAAAGCTTGTTTTTCTATTTAATTTCTTATCATTTTTTAAATAATGCTGGGAAATCCGGCTGAATCAAGATTCAATTTTATTTTTTCCGCCTAAAAATGTGAAATACCTTGTTGAAATTAGGAGTTTGGTAAAACTTGATTATTTATTCTTTTTTTTTATCTATTTTTATAAATTAGGAGTTTTATTATTTATTTCAGTGTAAGGTGCCAGAGTCCCTTCTCCCCTATCTTCCTAAATATGTAGATGTTGCATCACTTTTACATTTTAATTATATAGCAACTATAAATTCACTTGAATGTAATGACAAACTGAAAACTCACAAGAATTTGTACTTCAAACTATTTAGCAGGAATAACTGGGGATTGAATAAGATAGTAGCCTTCTTATATAATTTCTGTAAGAAAGTAAGGACTGTAACTGTAAGAAATAACTGTAAGTAAGGAGCGACCCGGCTCAATAGCAACCGAAACTCTAAAAAACGGAATTTTGATGCCTATAGATATGTCAAAAGAATCGAATTTTTATGCTAATTAAAAATATATAATTTTCATTAAGTTTAGTACTACCCATCAAAAGTTACGAGCCTGAGAAAATGTACCTGATTTTCAAAAAAAGGAGGAAACACCCCCTAAAAGTCACAGAATCTTAATGAAAATCCCGCCATCAGATTCAGTGCATCCGAAAAGCCTAGTTTAGATGTTTCAACACTTATCTGTAAAAATGTGGGATTTGTAATTTTTTGCCAGAAGAAAGATCTTGGATGCGTGTTTATTTGTTTTTTGTTTTTTTGTTGTTTTTTTTTCCAAGGGTGATCTTATAGTCCCACAGGTGCTAGTATATCGGGAGGAGTCTCATTCCAATGGATATTAAAATTTCTAATGCCCTTTTTAAGTGAAAAAAAAAATGGTGAGCAATTACGCCCGCTCCCACGCTCAGATTTTCCCAAAGTCACCAGATCAAAATTCTGAGATATCAATTTTGTTCAGCATAGTCAAAATATATAATAACTATGTCTTTGAGAACGACTCATTCCCCCATGGTCTCTGGAGGAAGGGCTACGCATGAAGGGGGAGCTGGATTTCCCAGTATTGGCTAAAAACAATCAGAAATTTAATAAAAAAAACAAGTTTTTCAACTGAAATTAGAGAGTACCATTAAAACTTAAAATGAACTGAAATTTTTACGTATATGAAGGGGTTTGTCCCCTCGTCAATAACTCGTTCTCTACGCTGAAGTATTTTTAGTAATTTCAAAGGAACTATTTATTCTAATTCGACGGCCTTTTGTGATTCAGGGGTTATTCTTAAAGAAATGGAAGTTCATCCCCTCGTCAATACCACACTCTTTACACTAAAGTTTAAATTTTGTTAAATAATGGCTGGTTATAAGCATTAATTTGTTTGTGTCACTTCCTGGCCAATCTTAGCAATTAATTTTATCTTAACCAGCTTCATAACTATAATTTCAAGGTGATAATAAACTAAAGGTATTTTATGTCTTCGGCATGTGATTGTTAATAAATAAAAAAAAGACAAATTTTTTTCCAATTGAAAGTAAGGATTAACATAAAAACTTAAAACGAACATAAATTAGTACGTATAACTTTTAAAGATCTTTTCTTTCATTCATTTTAGTCATTTGAGAATTGTTCAACTTGTGACTTTCTTTTTCATAAAAATAGTTTCGACCTCTTTGGCCGTTCCGTTACTATGCCTTACCTAATTAGTTCCGAAAATATCGCTAATTTAAGTTACGTTGGAGAATCTTTTCATGGAGAAATTTCTCTTGCCGGAAGGGAATTTTCAGTGGAGGGGAGGCTGGATTTCCCGACACTATTTAAAATAGATCAGTGATGAAATAAAAAACAAGTTTTGCAACTGAAAAAAGAAGCAACATTAAAACTTAAAACTAACAGAAAATATTACGTATATGAGGGGGGTCACCTCTCCTCAATAGTAGTAGTAAGATTAATGCCCCTATGCCTTCTAAAGATTAAATAAAAAAAGACGTTTTTTAACTGGAAGTAAGTAGCGACATTAAAACTTAAAATGAACAGAATTTACTCTGTATATGAAAGGAGCTTTTCCTCCTCAACTCCCCGCTGTTAACGCTAAAGTTTGACTCTTTCTCTTAACTCTACTTTTTAAAACAGTAAAAAACTTTAGCAAAGAGCGGAGAGTTGAGGAGGAAAAGCCCCTTTCATATACGGAGGAATTCCTGTTCGTCTTAAGTTTTAATGTCGCTCCTTACTTTCAGTTAAAAAAAACTTGTTTTTTCATATATAATTTCTGAATGTTTGTGAATTAATTCATGTTTTGGGTTAGACTCTCCACACATAAATAATTAAAACGAAATTTGCATATTAATTTTTTTTTTTGGCTAAATGGTTTTCTCATAGTTTTAATCGGAAACTTTAAAAAAGGAGTGAAGGAGGAGGCCTAGTTACCCTCCAATTTGTTGATTACTTAAGAAGGCAATTAGAACTTTTGATTTTTTACGAACCTTTTCATTTGTAAAAAATATACGTAACTTACGAATTCACTTACGTAACGAACTTCTATATTCGTATGTATTTGTTACGTATATGAGGGGGGTTTGCCCCCTCGTCAATACCTCGCTCTTTACATTAAAGCTTAAATTTTGTCCCAATTCCTTAAGAATGACCCCTGAATCACAAAGGCCGTAGAATAAATAGTTGAAATTACTAAAACACTTTAGCGTGAAAAGCTAGGTATTACGAGGAGGTGAACCCCTCTTATAAGTAATAATTTCTGTTCGTTTTCAGTTTTAATGCTGCTCCTTACTTTCAGTTGAAAAAACTTTCCATATTTATTTTTCATTGTTTTTTTTAGTAATGCTAGAAAATCCTGCGCCCCCTTCATTGAAAGTCTCTTCCCTCATGAAAAATTCCTCCATGGAAAGATCCTCCCACGTAGTCCCCCTCAACTTCTCCCGTCTCCCCAAAACCAAAAAAAAATCTCCCGAAAACGTCCGTACACTTCCCAATAACCATCACTATATGTATTAAATAAAAAAAAAACTAGTTTTTTTTTAACTGAAAGTACGGAGCGACAAGGAGCTTAAAGAGTGGAGCGTTGAGAAGGGAACAGACCCTGTCATACACGGAATAATTTCTGTTCGTTTTAAGTTTTAGTGTCGCTCCTTACTTACAGTTAAAAAAACGTGGTTTTCTTATTTAATTTCTGAACGTTTCTAAGTTAATGCATTTTTTGATTTTGGCTCACCGCACATGAATACTTAAAACAAAATTTGCATATTAATTTTTCTGTCTAAATGGCTTTATCATAGTTTTTGTTCCGACGATTTTGTTAAAAAAAGGCGTGGGGGAGGTGGCCTAGTTGCCCTCCAGTTTTTGACAACTAGAGCTTTTTAGTTGGTTTTTTTTTTACGAACGTTTT